>NC_134484.1:385957228-386257228 GCF_040206685.1 Ascaphus truei | reverse complement strand
GCTCTAAAACGGGGCAGAAAGCTGCCTAACATCTTTGGACTATGTCACATATCCCCCTCCCCAGCTCACACCTACTGGGGTGAGCGGCCATGGACCTCACTGGGGTGAGCGTCCTACCTGAAATACTTGAGCTAACTCCTCAGTACAACATTAAGTATTCACATGACACGAATATGAACTTTTCCCACGGCAATTATGGACAATAGGTTTCGTCCTAAGAGACTATACTTGGCAAACATATTTTTTTTGTTGCTCTCTATTAGGGAACTATTTTGAAAAATAAATGTCTAGCACACATTCTTACAACCCAGGATCTGCTAAATATATTCACAAAACCAGACAATTTCTATTACCTCCCTGGGTTGTTCTACTCTAGAATATGAACCTCATTATAAATTTACCAACCGAAAAGGGCATTTTTTTTTATTTTTTTTTTTTTTCATATTGTAAGCAACCAATATTTTTTTTCTTATACTACAGCCTTGTAATCTTAAGGGCCATCAACCCTGTATATTAATTTGTAGTTTAGCTACATTTTCAACACAGAGAACCAATATAACATTGTAATATTGACAAAATGCTTATTTGCATAGTTAAGTGTCCGTGACATAGTCCACACGTGTAATAAAAAATAAATCGGTCAGTTCCCCCAAACATTTTTTTTTTTTTTTTGACTTCCAGTCTATTGCATCCTTTGACTTTATTTCATAGCCCGCTGCAACCTGCAAATGACTGGACTGTTTCTTTAGCTTCTGATGAGACCCTTGGACCGGATTCTCCTTGGCTCCACAGTGTGGTCCAGATTGGTGAGATATGGAACTATTCAGGCGCCGTGTTAACCTTCGTTGTTTTTTCTTTTCAATCTTTGATTTCCCTTTTGTGGCCATTACCAGGCCTTTGGGTTTTGGAGACCTAGTTGCCTCTGTACAAACGTAGTCCATATTAACCACGTCATCAGGATCTGTCAACAAGTTTGTGTTTTCAGGAACTGCCACCCACTTGGCTAAAACATCTTCTGTGGTGTCCTGGGTGTGTCCACTAGTTTGATAATCTTCTGGACAACGTAAATGAAATTGAGGATCTGGATTTTTGAATCCCAGATCAGGGAGAATATTCTCAGGAGGGTGCCTATCTGTTTCTGGAATAACAGCAGCACAATCAAAGTCAATTCTTTCTCCTTCCTCTTTGTCATCAGTGAGGGCATTGAGTTTACGTTCCCTGGTCTCCTTTTGTGACCGTGTCTCTTTTAGCCTTGGAATCTCTTTCTCCAACTTCATCTTTATAGCAAATCGTAATATTGCAACAGCATTGAAGATACACGTATAGGAACGTACAGCTTGCTTGGTTAGGAGGTAGGATTGATAGCCCGACTGAACCACTTTAGCCGCTTCTCCCATGTCCGTCATCTGTTTCAGAGCGAGGTTTAACTCTGTTTCATTTTCTCTATTCTTGACCTGCAGCTGCAGGTGCTCCTTCTGGGTCTTGTCCAGCTCCAGCTGCAGCCGGGCCCCCTCATTTGCCGTGTGGTCCAGCTGCTTGTAGATATCGGCCATCTCGCTTTCATAGCGCAATGTCAGGCAGACCACCTGACGGACGGAGATCTCCTCTCTCTTGGCGCACTGTATCTCGCGCTCAGCCATCTGCTTCTGCAGCTCTTCAACCTGATCGTGCCAGACCTCCCTCAGGGTCTTCACCTCTATCTGGTGCTTGCTCTGGGTTTGCATCAGCGCCTCCATTTTTTGGAGCTCTGCAGTTTGTGTCGCCTGGATCAATTGCTTCTCCACTTTTTCTGCTTGGTGAAGCTTCTCATCACCTTCACTGATCTGGTCAGTCAAGTCTGAATTTTTCTGTGTCAGACTTACATTCTCTCTTTTTACAGTCTCTAAATTACTCAGGGTATTCTCATAGGTTTCCTTCAATGTACACAGCTCTGTGCTGCGAGCGTAGACCTCATGGCGTGAGAGTTCCAGCTCTGCTTTAAGCGCGCTAGCCTCTTGCCGAGAAACCCCTAACTCTGTGATGAAGTTTTGCACATCTTTCTGGGACATCTCATAGCATAGTTTCCAGTCAGTTCTTGTTTTCTTTGATTCGCTTGGCTCTCTGCCTATGATGGTAGCAGTAGCCTTTGTCATCTCTAGGCGTGTCGTCATTCCTGGGACGATTGCGCCAGGCCCTATGGGCTGTTGCTCATCTCGGCGCCTTTCTGACGCATGTCCTGACAGTGCAGGTTCAAGTGGCTCGTTCACTTCCCCTGTGACTTGAGGAACAGTTTTCTTTTTTTTGCTTTATTAGCTCCAGAGATATCAGTGGTACTGGGCACACACTCACTGTTATCAGCTTCCACATCTTGCTTGCACTCACAGGGCGTTGCTTGCTTTTGCAGCTGTTTGTCTTTGAAAATTTTGGGGCACACATCTTCCATGTGACCTACTTCACGACAGGCCCCGCATACTAAATTCATCTGTGGGTACGGCTCTCCTCCAGGGTCGTGATCATAGTATGGCCTGAAGGGACACTGTTTTGTATGGTTACGTACATTACACAACAAACATTTCACGTCGGCCATTTTAGAAACCCGGCAGGGACAATTTGCTAGCTGCAATTTCACTCACTTCAGCAACTTGCATACAGCACTTGCTAGCTGCAAATTCACTCACTTCAGCAAAAGGCATTAGCTTTACCAACAGCACTTGCTAGATGCAAAATTTTTTTTTTCAGCAAAACATTTTGGTTTTCTGTTTGGGTTCAGGGTGCTATTGCATCCACACTTCGCACATTCTCCGTGTATGCTAGAAGCACAACTGATATACACAGTGGGACAGACTTCACTCATAGCATCTGTACTTTAGTTCAGCTCGGCGGCCATTTTAAACCCCCGCATTTATTTGCAAACCCACAGACTTTTTAGTGTCTGCCCGCATTCTCCACCATATGTGACAAACGCCCCTCTTTTGTAGTGCTGACGTCTGTCTGGGTTCTTCCCGACACAGTCTTCTAGGGTTAATTATACAACAAACAGGATCATGCAAAGTATTATGCTGCTTAACTCAGGCTTCTGCCTGCTTTATTTTCATCCAAGTAAGGTACTGCAGCTTTAACATGTGAAGGTTAGAGGTACTCAAATACTTTCATTCAGCAGTTCACATATTTCAGTGTTACCATATTTCCCACACTGTTATTTCAAGAAATAAAACCAAAATCATATAAGCAAAATCCTATCCCTTTCAGGGATCTAACTACACATCAGAATCAGTCTCTCTAACAGCTGCTGGCCAACTAAACTGGTTCCCCAGCTTAAAACAATGCTCTCTCATTTAGGGTCACAAGATACAGTACAGTCTTTTAGCAACAGCAGTAACCATTTGTTTTGTCTTATCTGTTCGTGGAGTCCAGGCAAATCCTCTGGTACTGTGATACGTGGAGGGGCCGTCAACCCCGATACTGGATGCAGGGGAGCAGCGACACCCCCAGCCCCCAGGCTCCAAGGAGAGAGAGTGAAATGCAAAACCTCTCTGCTCTAAGTACCTGTGCATGTGATTAGAAGAGCAGGTGAGGGAGAACTAGAGCCATTGTAATCTGTGGTCTGGATTTTCCATCCAGCTGCCTGAGTTAATGGGAAGCTGTGGAACGGATCATTAACTATTCCTGCACTTTCTGCTCTAAAACGGGGCAGAAAGCTGCCTAACATCTTTGGACTATGTCACACATTGCAAATGAAATGTTTGGCATACAATTGTTAATCTACGTCAAAATCTTCTGGCAAGCTGGACCTGGCATAAATATGTAACATTTCATGAGGTTTATCTAAAGTATAGGGTTCCTATCCTTAGTTGACAGAAATAGGATGTTGGCCCGTTAACTGAACAAACAAAACTACAAAATAAAAACCTAGCGCCTAGTGGAGCTCTAACTAACCTATTGGCTGGTTACTTTTCACCAGCCCAGTGTTTAACCAAACTAACACCACAGTTACAATTCCATTCAGCTGGGGTCACACAATATAAAGCATCATGTTTTCACAATGTCCCTATTCACTGGAGTCCTGTGTGCAGGCTTCTTCTCCCAGTTTGCAACCTGCAGTCTTAGGGCCTCATGCAGTAAGCGTTGATAAGGGAATTATCGCCATTTTATAGGCAAAATTGGGTTTGAGATTCAGTAAGCGCCGATAAGTGCTTGATTTCGCCAGGTTTCGGAGCCGATTATTTTGTTATGGCCATTCGCCTGCCGATAAGCCTGTTTTCGCCACTGATCGCCACTTTTTTAAATCGGCTGGATTCAACAAAAAAAAACAGCTTATCGGGGCTGATCGGCACTACGAAATTGAGATGTTATGGCCAATTTCTCCCGCCAACTAAAGTTGGCAGTTTGGAGGGGAGAACGATCGCTAAGGCTGCCGCAACGGCACTTAGAAAAAAAAAACTTCTGTACATCAATGGAGTCAATGGAGCGGGGACGTATAACAGTATAGTACTGTTTACGTTTCATTGCTCACAATACAAACGTCATTTGCATTACAGTGTGGGGGCATTCCCTGCATTGTGTCACAGCTGACGTGTATTATTTGCATAACATTATACTTTTACATGTTTGCAGCATTTGCGGGTCACATTACTCATCATGTGATGATGTGCCAAGAGAAAATACTATACTCAACTCTTAAAGGAGAACCTCACATCATATCACACATTTTTATGAACTGAGCGACAATTATTTACATGATGTTACACATGTCACACATGTCACACATACACCGTATATTCATGTTCCTTTACATTACACAATGCTTGTAATGTGACACGCATCTTTAAACGTTCATGTACATCTAAATTATCATGTTTACATCTAGTTTTGGGTCCTCCCTATTTTCATGACGTCACTTATTGGACGCTCAATCACATTGCATGTTTACATTGTAACCGTAGCATTACAAGCACTTCAACCTAACTTATACACACATGTACAGTAATTCAGCATTGGGACACCTTGTTAACTCATTCTATACCAACTATCCTCCTTACAGAAATGCATGCATATGCACACGACTATTCATTGTTGTCAACATGTCACAATAACATGCCTAATTACACATGTTACACAAAACTTTTCCCACGTCAATCTCAGCCTTTTTGCCTAATTACATGACTGACTGTTGCGTTCACAAGTGTTACATGCATTGCACATGCAACTATTTATTTGCAAGCAATGTTTCTACAAAGGTTCACGTCACATCATTGCCAAATATCATCATTCCCTGCAGAATACACAAAACAAATACTTATAACAAGAACTGCACACAGCTTGCCACACAAGTACTTTATTATGTTAATGTAACACCTTGCATTTTACTATGTCACCTGACATCATCACATACCTACTGCACCGACACACTTTATTCGAGCAAATACCCGGTATGTACCTGGCAGATACCTGGAATGCGCCGCTCCTCAACTCTGACAAGCCCCGTTGCATTTGCCTTCCCAGCCTGGGTTCATGCCTGGCTGATGGGCGGCTGATCTGTTAAATGATGATTAGGATTTAATAGGCTGCAATGCTTCGCGTGTCTACCAGATGGCATAAATTCATGAATTGTAATGCAGTATATATATATATATATACTGTGCAGTATTGTAGCCAGCGGGAATATAATGCTTCAATCCCTGCCTGGAAAATAACTCAATGCACTCGGGCAGAAAACAGTCACAAACCTCAATACACCCGGGTATACCCGAATTCGTGGGACTAGCCGAGCTCGAATAAAGTGTGTCGCCAGTGTATTTAAAGGACGCCCATTACCTGCTCATTCACAGCTACTCATTTCAAAATGTTGAGATTGTTTAGGAGACGGAGGAACATTCTTTTCTATGACATGCTTGATGATGAAGACAATCATATAGGGCAAGGGAGGGACACACCGAGGGACAGTGACAGTGACAGGGACAGTCACGCGGATACGACAGAGACAGGGAGAGGGACAGGAGATCAGAGGAGAAGACAGAGGAGACAAGTTGTGCCTCGTCCGCGTCTGTACAGGGAGAGAACCCTGTTAGATGGGATGAGTGAGGAGGAGATTGTAAGTCGCTATCGTTTGAGTTCAGCAGCAATCTTATCTCTTTATCAGGAGATAAGGGGAGATTTAGATTTTTTCACAGCCAGAGGTCGTGCAGTCCCTGGGCTTGTTAAAATGCTGTGCTCATTACATTATCTTGCTTCCGCGTCATACCAGACAACTGTGGGCATAGTGGGAGGGGTCTCGCAATCTACATTCTCGCGGGCCTTGACCCAGTTTCTCTATGCACTCAATAGACGCGCTAGGAATTATATTCATTTTCCTACAGAGGCGACAGAGTGGCTGGAAGTCAGGACTGGCTTTTATAATATAGCAGGGATACCATGTGTGCTGGGTGCAATCGATTGCACACATGTTGCTTTGATTGCACCTAGTCAGAGTGAGCATGTGTACCGCAATCGTAAGCACTACCATTCACTCAATGTACAGGTGGTATGTGATGCGACGATGAGGATAATGCATGTGGTACCCAAATTCCCTGGTTCCAGTCACGATTCCTCTATCCTGAGGAACTCTTCAGTCTTCCATGCGTTCGAAGAGGGACATTTTGAACATGGTTGGCTGCTGGGTGAGTACACATTTACATGTTATAACACAAAACACTTTTTTATTTAGGAATGTTGGCATTGTACAATTTGATCACTAATGTCAGCTTATGTGTGCTACATTCATTATAGGTGACTCAGGATACGGAATTAGGCCGTGGCTCTTGACTCCGGTGCTAAACCCTCAAACTGAAGCAGAGGACAGGTACAATGCAGCCCATATATCTACAAGATCTGTTATAGAGAGGACATTTGGCCTACTCAAGACCAGATTTAGGTGTCTGGACAGAACTGGTGGGGCTCTTCTATACAAGCCTCAAAAAGTGTCTGATATTATCCTTGCCTGTTGCATTTTGCACAATGTTGCACTCAGGCACAATGTACAGTCAGACCTAGCTGAGCCTGTGGTAGACGAGCATCCCACCCATGTAGCTGCTGAAAATGAACAAACAGCCAGTGGTGGCCAGACACGCCAGAATCTCATCAATTCATTTTTTTCTTGTAAGTAAAAACATATATGTTCCAAGTTCTACTTTTATACTTACATTATGTTATCTTAACAATAATGTTTTTTTATATACCCTTCTGGTAGGACACAGATGAATATGGGTTGCACACCTTTCTTCTCTCTGCTGTGTGCACAAAGGGATGTGGCACCGGTATGTTATTGTTGCACAGGTTATATAATCCCTCTTCAATTTTACTTTAGTTGTGTGTATGTGAATACAACTGGGGTAACAAAGCACTAATATTTTAGCATTGTGTAGTTCCTTATGCTAACACAATACACATATTATGCCCATACTCATTCATGCTTCTAGTATGCTTACATACAATGTTATTGGTGCAGTGTAACATGTACATCCATATGATGTGTACACCAGGCTGATTTACATTTTGAATGTCATGAAATATACATGGTGTTGCACATTTAACACCAAATACACACTTTGCTGTGTTGTTTACGGTACTGAAGATGGCATGTCAATGTTTGCAATTTATATATTGTTCCTTTGCATTATAGGTATATCTCCAGTATGACTGATCATGGTATGTATATTTGCTGACATCTCTCATAAGATGTGCCTACATCAATCTTCCTATAATTATTTGTAGTAAAAACCCAACATATTGGTTTAAACACAAATGTTACATATATGTACTTTCTGTATCATGTATATGCAATTAGCTACTCTTGAGCTTTCATGTGCATTGTATTAGAAAATGATTACTCCCATTTCATCACATTTTATGTATGTTTCCTTATAAATTCCATTAATGTAATATAGAGGTGTTTGGAGAAAAGGGGATAACTGTACTTATTTGTTTACTTACGGGAGATCATTCATCACGGATGAAATTGACTGATCATAACACTCCATGCATGAATGCCTGTAATCACAACAATGCGTACTACATCTTATATTTAGCAATGTTGGTGTTTTTTAATGCTAGGAATTAATAGTCAACATTAATTTAAATTTGTGACATGTGTATGTATAAGTCACACGTGTGTGGATGTGTCCTACATGTACCAAGTGTTAAACTGTTAACAGAGAAGACAAATTTGTCGCTAATGTTACTGTCATTTAGCATTTATAATTTACCAATATGACAATGTTGGTAATATTTTTGGAATATAAATCACGTCACTTCATCATTATCATGATGTTAATTATCAAGTATTCTCACAATTGTAACGTCAATCACGTGCACATTAGCATAGACACACTTTGTAACACAACTGTTTGTGTCTGTATCAATTTGTGTAGGATCCATGTATAACACCGACAAATGATAACACCAGCTTTATTATGGTAGCTTATATCATCATATTGACTATACTATGTATTTTTAGAACGTTTAATAAACACAGTAAACTATAGTTAGTTAGGTTAATGAAATATACACAGAAACGTACTTCATTACATGATGTTGATGTCATAATCAGAACATCATGCATTGTAGGGGACCACAACATCTGGCCAATAACATTATTTGCTACAGTCCCAAACCATTTTATCAACATACCCATGTAACAAGAGATTTTTAACAATAAATGGCTAGTTGGTTGTAAGTGTCCTTTACATTGGGAGAAGGAGTGGCTCAGTGAGTAAAGACACACACTGGCACTGAGAGTTTGAAGCAGGGGAGTCTGGTTCAATTCCCGGTGTCGGCTCCTTGTGACCTTGGGCAAGTCACTTTATCTCCCTGTGCCTCAGGCGGCAAAAAATAAATTGTAAGTTCCACGGGCCAGGGACCTCAGCCTGAAAAATGTGTCTGTAAAGCGCTGTGTACAACTAGCAGCTCTATACATGAACATGCTCATATTATAATTATTATTATTATTATTATTATTATTGTTACATAGTTTCGACAGTCATACGTTCCATTACACAATATAATTCACAAATGTGTTAGCAGAGTGGGAATGGTTGTTATATATAAAACACACCATGCCATAAAATGATAGTAGTCATTAAAGAACACTCAATAAAAATTCACGAGGCACTATTTTGCAACATCATTATGTTAATTAAGTGCTTATGCAATATAGGCATAAGGGTATCACATTTTTAATTGTTTGTTAATAAGCGCTGCAAGCAATATAAAATTAGTTCCATATGTAGTATAGTAGTCGGTGGCTCCTCCTCACAATCATCTCATATAAAGGTAGACTCTTCTGAAATCATACATTGATCCGATTGTATCTTCCCCGACATCTCTGAAATACAGCAAACACATGATGGTCAAATATGGCACCTTACTATATATGTATCCGTGACAACGCATTACACAGCTCTATATGATTGTGTACATACACACGTCACTCACTTATATGTTAGAAGTACAAGTGTACATCAGTATGTAATGTTTCTTTAAATTTGTAGCAGGCATAACTATGTATATGATGTGAACGTTGCCTGTATACTGAAAAATGTGCGCGCACATCTTAGTGTGCGCACGCACTTCACGCTTGGCTGCACTAACTGTTAGCGCATGCGCAAAACAAAGCGTACGTTGTGCGTTCAATACATCTTGAAAATACCATTAAACATAAAATCTTTATTTCAAATACAATGAATACGAAACTACATTCGTTCTAAACGAGTACATCTGTATTCTTTTTAAACAGACGTGTTTGGACAGAAAGGACGGCCGATAACACAATGCGCAAATGCAATACGTGTGACGTCATGTTAAACCAGCGTGAAACGCACGCTAACACTCCTCCCACTCAATTAACATTCAGCTAACGCCCAGTTGACGCCTACAAACACTGAGCCGCACACATGACACACTGCAGTTACCGTTACTATAACAAAACATGACAGCCAATAGGCTTTGAGGCGCGCACGTCGCTTGGGGGCGGGACTTACATCCGTAATCCTTTTTAAGGACGCCTTGGGCCATGACAAGGGTCCCACGTCATACGTGGTGGACCCGCTTTTAAATGTTGCATGATAACAAAACAGGTATGTGTTAGAGTTATGTTAAAATGTTGCTAATATGGTTAAAGGGATAGGAAAGTACGTATATTTATTCCGTCAGCAATGTGTACTACTCTTTCAGGTTATACTATATTGTATTCGGCAACAATTTCTTTGTGATCGCTACATGTTATGCAGTCTGCAATGTTACGCTGTATCCACGCATTGAAAGGGAAAATGGTGGTTACAAAAAAAAAAAAAAAAAAACATTTAAACGCACAGTCAACGCATAACGGTTGTTATATTTACCATTCTTCTAGAATTAACTGTTCGTCTGGCTGCAACTGGTCGCTCCAGAAATGCAAGGCATTTTCATCCACGCTTGACCCACCTGCTGAATCCAGTATGACACACATCTCCTCCATGAAGCGCTCATAGGAATCGCCACTGCTTTCTTCAAACAATTGGTCGGGAGGTAGGTTAATTTCTTCTGGTTCCCATTCCAATGCATTTTCAGCTGAAAGGCTTGGTACATAATCATAGTACTTTTGTTGTTGTACAATGTGGGTTTCAGGAATGGAGGGTGCAGATATTGCAGCAGGTATCGATTCACACGGAACAGTAGTAGCGGATCCATTGCTATTGGCATTAGGAATAAATATGCCTTTCACAACAATATATGTGCCCTCTTTCAGGGTAAAATGCTTTTCCTTTGCAATCTTCCAGAAACCATAGGTGTGTTCTAGCTTATCCTGCACACGTTCAAAAAAGTCATTAGTTGATAAAGTGAATCTTATTGAGGAATTAAAATTCCGCGCATGCCTACGGTCTTGGTAATAAGGATATTTAGCTCGAATCAAATCATAGATTTGGCGTGTGCTTGCTTTGTGTCCGCGACTGTTTAAAATTGCTTCTGAAACTATGTACTTATAACCTAAGAGGGGATTCATATTGTTAACGAATTCATCAGCCATGTCAGAGTAGCACAAAAGATGTGTGCAGTTCTGTCTTCTTTGCTCATCAAAATGATTCTGCTCAATGGCTAACAAATTCCTGTGTTTCGTTTTCAAGGTCAACAAAAGTAACTACTTTTACTCTTTATTTCAAACGCCAATTGGATGTGTCCTTTTAATTGGTTTAAGTTTTGTGGTTAGTGATAGGCGAATGTGGGAAAAACATGTATCATTTTTTTATCTCGTTTGTGAAAACATTCCTACAGTACACTTATTTCAGTAACATTGAGTTTTCTAGAAAAATAACAAAGAGCACTGTGTGAAAATAGTGCTTAGACAGCCATATCAGTAAATACACACACCTGCAAAATGAAATGTTTTTTTCCCACATACATTTCTGTGTGTATTTGAAATTCTGGTTAACTACCTGTCTGCATGAGTTTAAATACGTGTGTATCTATATATATATAAATATATCTCTCTCATAAAAATATATATATATATATATAAAGTGTATATTGTACTATATGTATAGTGTGTGTGTGTGTGTGTGTGTATATATGTATATGTATATGTATATATATATATATATATATATATATATATATATAATGTATCTTTTTTTTTTTTATTTATATTGCAGGAGTACACACAACATATTGATGGCAGTAAGTAGGCCTTGTATGAAACCTATTTAAATGGTGATAAACATGAGTGAATTAAGTAATAAACATTTGTTTGCACACAATAATGTTAGAGGCTCACACTTAGTATAGTTGTCAAACATTAGGCCTGTATTATTAAAATAGTGTGTTTTCACAAGGAAGCATGAAGTGTATGTTTTTTGTAAATACATCTATACCAGTTTAGATAGTACTATATATACACACACACACACACACACACAGTGTGTGTCTGTGTGTGTGTGTGCATATATCAATACATACTACATATATATTAGTATCAATTCAGAGATGTTCTTGAAACAAGAACACATAAATGATTAAAGGACAACATTACAATGGCCACCAAAGGTAAGTAATATTTAACACAAAATCCTGCTGTACACGTACAAGAAAGATGTTTGCAGTTAAATAGGTGCTTTTATAATTGCATGAAAATAATATGCACATGCAATGATTACATCAATTAACAAACCCAAATGCAATGTTTTGCTGCAAAGACAATGGCAGCTTCTCTAAACTTAGCAACTGGCTCCTGGTGGACCATTACTGAACAGACGATTAAAACATAAATATTTATAACACTATTCATTAATTAGGAGTGTTAACATTTCCAAAACTTCACGTGTACAAGAACATACTTGAAAGTTTGGAAACAACACAGTCTTCAGCATACATACAATAGTAATTAGATAATCTGAAGTCAACAAAACAAGGCCAAAGACATATTTTATGAATTATAACATTTATTTTTTTTGTTCCTTTTGCGAGCGAGTAACAGGCTTGCTTGTTGTCTCTTGAATTTTCCTTTTTCTTTTGCCACCAACTTTAGGCACAACAGAGCCACTTTGAGTGGCCTCTGGCACTTCACGGGCAGGGCTTGTGGCCAGTGACTCACCTACAGGGCTTTTGGGCAGTGACTGTTCACCTACGGGGCTTGTGGCCAGTGACTCACCTACAGGGCTTGTGGCCAGTGACTCACCTACAGGGCTTTTGGGCAGTGATTCACCTACAGGGCTTTTGGGCAGCGATTCACCTACAGGGCTTTTGGGCAGCGATTCACCTACAGGGCTTTTGGGCAGTGATTCACCTAGAGGGCTTTTGGGCAGTGATTCACCTACAGGGCTTTTGGGCAGCAATTCACCTACAGGGCTTTTGGGCAGCGATTCACCTACAGGGCTTTTGGGTAGTGACTGTTCACGGACAGGGCTTGTGCCCACTGACACATGTGAGCAAGTTGGTAGACACTGCACAAGTGATGGTTGGTCTGTTTCATGTGTGTCTTGTTTTGTTTTTGTCGCCTCCTTTGTAGGTGTCTGCTGCTGAATTTGTACAGATGGCAGCGGTAGGATGTCATCAGGAACCTGCACAGCAATGTCTGCTACTTGACCGGTAACATTTGGGCCTGGTGAATGAATATCAGATGAATGTGGTGAAAACTGACCTGCATGAACAGATCCTGGCTGTGAGGTGTTGAATTGTGGTACATTAGTCATTCTCCAGTAATTAGCTTGTGTTTGCTGAACAACTAATGCTTCGAATGAGGTGTTGATTTTTTGCAACTGTTTAGGCACTTCAATGAAGACTCTGTGGAGATGTGCCAATTGTGAAACTGTTTCTTCCTGCAGTGCAATCATCCTTTCCAGCACTGTCATCAGGTCAGAATGACGACGATTTTCTGCTTCCACAATTTTTCCCTCAGAAGCTACAATTGCATCATATGTGGTATTTGCTGGACGTTTTGGCGGTAAAACAGTTTCAATTGGAACCTCTTCATGGTCACTTGCTTGTATTTGTGTGTCTATGGCGGCGGCGACGGCATCATCATCATCATCATCATCATCATCAAAATCCTCTTCATCATGTTCTACAAATAAATGTACACATTATTAAATGGCATGTTAATCTCTGCTGTGTTACTATGTAATTGTACTGTGTCATAAGTAACAACTAACATGTTTCCATACGTTTTATAACCTCACATTAAAAACTACCTTGACTTAAGAATAATGTTTGGACTCAGTATGAAATATGAGTGAATGAAAACTTGCTGTAAACTCACAACTCCTACATGATAGTTAACATCACTAACACAATACAAGTTGCCTTACACTTCATTTTCACTGACACTAAGTAATCCTATTTAAAGAACATGTGCAAAACAAATAATGAACATGACAACATAACATATAGAAGAGCACATATTATATGGCCACCAACTGATACACTCACCTTCTAGGTGTGTTGAGCTGGCTGACCCAGGTGAAGACACTTGTTCAGTCTCAGGTGACACATGTCCTTCAGGGGCAACTATATATAACAATAACATAAGTTTTACATTTACATGTGTAAATATTGAACAAACAGTTATTGTATGTTCTGTATTTATGAGTACCTAACAGCATCATTTCCTTAACCCAAAATGTGTGTGTGAAAGTGAACATAAATAGTTGTAATAACAATGTACATGCCTGTGTACTTAGAACTTTTGAGTTCCCTAACATAAAACATACTATGTTCCTGCAGTAATGCGTGAGGATAAATAGATAAAATTTGTACATAAAAATCATATGTTGTGTAGTGATATCAGTATCATAATGTACATAACTATCATGAGATGACCATTCACAATGGTTATCATGAAGGTGGTCATATTGCAAAAAGTGTTGTTTTTGGTAGAGGATATGTGTGGTACATTAATATAAGATGTGGCACACATGAATGTGGCTGTGACTAAACAAGACAACACATGCAGTGTGTGATAATGTGTCGTTGATAGTAGTAGTTCAACTATAGATATGAGTGAACTAATGTGTGACGTACGGTTTGATAAGTAATGAGTTTTTGGGGCATTTAGTAGCTAAAGTGAAGCTTTCAAATGAGTGTGATTAACTTCAGTTGTGCTAGTCAGGTTGTAAGAACGGTATTCCCTTCCCCAAAAAGCCTAATCAGCCACACCTTTCAATTACTTGAAACAGGTGAAAATGGTGTGAACTAAGTTGACCCTAAAATGAGGCTGTAATTAGTGTGTGTGCTGAACCCCACCCCCTCTGTTGAAGTGTATGCTGTGATGAGATATTAATTGCAGCTGCTTTAACACAATGGTAGATGAGCTAAATAGTCGTGTGCAGTTTTTAAGTTATGAAAACAATGACATAAAATATGATACGTGTGCCTCATTATGCTGTCTGTATATGAGTTAAAGCAAAAATGGACCTTTTCATAAACAACTATAGATGTGTTAGTGCAAGTGATGTTTGTAGGCCGTTGCATGCAATATATTTGATGCATGCTTAAAATAGGCAGTAATGTCATGTTTGTCGGAGTAAAATAAATAAAATACACAATAATATTATACATATTTCTGTTCTGTACCTGTAGCTAGTAATAATTTCTCATTAACATGTGTTACACATGTGTACTACCCTGTTGTTCCCCATCTTCGCCCACCATCAATTGCTTCCACTGCAGCAATGCATTTTGGGAATTCACATGTAAATGAGCACGCAATGGCACGTGCTATATTAGTTACTGCTTTTAGTAGGACTACAACATATATGTCTATTTTGAGATATATATATATATACAGAATCAGACATATACATATATAGATGCAGGTATGCTTATATTGTGAAGACAGTATAAAAAGCAGTGTAACTATGCAAAATAACTGTAAGCAACGACACGCCTAGTACAGTAATATTTCTCACCTGGTGGAAATTGTGAGGGGTAAATTCCTATATCACGGTCACCAGGTAAGCCTTCCACGACGACGGGAAGTAATTTTGCCCGAAGCAGCTCCTCCAATGGACTTAATATGAGACGTTGTGGTGTCGGCCCACCTCCAGTGCCAGTAGCATGCACGCGTTGGTGTTGTATTTTCTTTTTCAATTTGGACCTAATATCATCAAATCTCTTGTGACAATTCCGCTTGTCCCTCACATGATTCCCACACGCATTGACACCAATGACTATTGTGTCCCACATTTCTTTTCTGCTTGCTGAACTTGTCCGCCCTTGAAAAACATATAAAATATATGAGGTAAATGATTAATAATAGAAGCACCAGTTTCCTACACTGCTAGCTGTTCCAAGAGATAGCAAACATGCTGTTTTATGTGTAATATGTGAAGCACATGAGCATTCACTACTAAACCTATACATGTAAGCAAGGTTGCATTCATATTGTATGCAGTTATGGCAAATTGACCGCCTGTGTTTAGTTGTCCTTGTAAGGCATGATAAAAAGCTGTGCTCCAGACTAATTAACATAGAAAGATATTCTGAACCCATATTTGCATATGAACAAAACTCAGATGACCTAGGATCACATGTATTTGAATAATAAATGTAAAGGTACACTTACCTAGTAAATGTCCATATATACTGTCATAGTGCTCCAGAATGCCAGTGACAAGAGCTGTATTTTCCTGGTCATTGAAGCGAGGATTACGTGGCTTCTCCACACGTTTCTTCCGAGCAGGTTTAGGGTCAGAGCTTGGCTGGTTCTGACTGGACTCTCCTTCTTCCAATGGAAGAGCCTCCAAAAGCTGCCCACCAGCAAGCACGCCACCACCATCCACCCCATCAGCAACTGCGCCACCAGCAGCACTCACAGCACCAGCACTCCCACTCCTAGCACCAGCACTCCCACTCCTAGCACCAGCACTCCCACTCCTAGCAACAGCACTCCCACTCCCAGCAACAGCACTCCCACTCCCAGCAACAGCACTCCCACTCCCAGCAACAACACTCCCACTCACAGCAACAGCACTCCCACTCCCAGCAACACCACTCACACTCCCAGCAACACCACTCACAGCACCAGCACTCCCACTCCCAGCAACACCACTCGCACTCCCAGCAACATCACTCCCCTGAACAGTACGTTCACTCCGACGCGTACTCGCACGAGTAGCACTCCCACTCCCACCAGCATCACTCTTCCCACGCTTTGCGGGCATACTTCCAGCACTCACAAAAAAGAGACAAGAAATGTACAGCCAATCACACGAAACACTTCCACATATAAAACAAGACAAAGATGTAAACAAAACAACAATGGACAAAGCTCACCCAATACACAACAAGTCTCTCCGTCAATATGCAAATGTTCAATCAGCCAGCTCTGTGCGTCTCTCTCTCTCTCTCACTCCCAACAACACAGAGAATGATTAGCAGTACACGTTGCCTTTAAATATGGCGCGCAATCCAATACATGCTTGTTTCGCCTGATTCAGCAAGATTTGTGATTGGGCAACCTATCAGCACCCCGCCACGCACGCCGATACACCTGTGTGTGATCGGATAATCATCGTGAGAGTGGGCGGATTTGTTTTCGGGTTCATTTTGAATGTATTCGGCACTTACTGCATACGGAGAGGAAAAATCGCCATTAACATGACTAATCGGTAAACTTGCCGATTTCACTTAATCGACGCTTACTGCATGAGGCCCTTAGTTCCCTGGTCTCTCTGCCTAGTGACAAAGCCGGTCTTTTAAACAGGTGCAGCCAATTAGTGAGGGCTATAAGAATAAACCGTTTCACGTTTCTCAAGGAGTTAAGCTCAGTAATAGCAAAACCATTATATTTAATATTCAAGGACTCCATTTCCACAGGCTCAGTACCACAAGATTGACATAAAGCAGATGTGGTGCCTATATTTAAAAAGAGAGCTAGATCACAACCGGGAAATTACAGACCTGTAAGCCTGACTTCAATAGTAGGGAAACTACTTGAAGGTTTTATATGGGATAATATTCAGGAATACCTAATGGAAAACAAAATTATTAGTAATAGTCAGCATGGATTTATGAAGGATAGATCTTGCCAAACTAACCTTATTTGTTTTTTTGAGGAGGTAAGTAGGAATTTAGACCAGGGTAATGTGGTCTACTTAGATTTTGCAAAGGCTTTTGATACGGTTTCACACAAGAGGTTGCTGTACAAAATAAAGAAAATTGGACTCAGTAATAATATATGCACCTGGATTGAAAACTGGTTAAAGGACAGACAACAGAGGGTTGTCATAAATGGAACTTTTTCAGGTTGGGCTAAAGTCGTGAGTGGAGTACCTCAGGGATCGGTACTGGGACCCCTGCTTTTTAACTTGTTTATTAATGACCTTGAGTTTGCGATCTAGAGCAAAGTCTCCATCTTTGCTGATGATAGTAAATTGTGTAAGGTAATAGAATCAGAGCAGGATGTAATTTCTCTTCAGAAGGACTTGGAGAGACTGGAAACGTGGGCAGGTAAATGGCAGATGAGGTTTAATACAGATAAATGTAAGGTTATGCATTTGGGATGCAAGAATGAAAAGGCGACTTACAAATTAAATGGAGGTATATTGGGGGAATCCTTGATGGAGAAGGATTTAGGAGTGCTTGTAGTCAGCAGGCTTAGCAATAGTGCCCAATGTCATGCAGTAGCTGCAAAGGCAAACAAGATCTTATCTTGCATCAAACGGGCAATGGATGGAAGGGAAGTAAACATAATTATGCCCCTTTACAAAGCATTAGTAAGACCACACCTTGAATATGGAGTACAATTTTGGAAACCAATCCTAAGAAAAGACATTATGGAACTAGAGAGAGTGCAGAGAAGAGCCACCAGATTAATAAAGGGGATGGACATTCTAACTTATGAGGAGAGGCTAGCTAAATTAGATTTATTTACATTGGAAAAGAGACGTCTAAGAGGGGATATGATAACTATATACAAATATATTCGGGGACAATACAAGGAGCTTTCCAAAGAACTATTCATCCCACGGGCAGTACAAAGGACTCAGGGCCATCCCTTAAGGTTGGAGGAAAGGAAATTTCAGCAGCAACAAAGGAAAGGGTTCTTTACAGTAAGGGCAGTTAAAATGTGGAATTCATTACCCATGGAGACTGTGATGGCAGATACAATAGATTTGTTCAAAAAAGGTTGGACATCTTTTTAGATGGGAAAGGTATACAGGGATATACCAAAAAAGTATACATGGGAAGGATGTTGATCCAGGGATTAATCCGATTGCCAATTCTTGGAGTCAGGAAGGAATTCATTTTTCCCCTTAATGGGGTTTTTTGTTTGCCTTCCTCTGGATCAATAAGTAAGTATAGATATAGGATAAAGTATCTGTTGTCTAAATTTAGCATAGGTTGAACTTGCTGAACCTACGTCTTTTTTCAACCTCATCTACTATGCAACTATGTAACTATGTAACTATGTAACTATGTAACTATGTAACTATGTAACTGCTGTGACCAGGAGAAGGGGCTTATACAGCCTTCCGCTCACGTAAATCCCTTCCATCAATCTCTCAAAATAGGTTAACAACATTTATTATTTTCACAGTTTGTCTATAACAAATATTATTACACTAATTTATATTACTAATACAGTACTAGTTATAAATTCAAAATACACATTCCGTTTTCCTTTAAGTTTAAACAGGTATTGAACGTGATGCAAAGATTCAAACTATGCATTAATGGCACTAGATTTACCAAAGGAAAACCAACAATTTATTTTGTAAGAATTTATTTTTGTTGATAATCATGATGCTGTTTTTGTATGTTTGTTTTTTTTGCACTGATTTTGTCCCAGATTTGCACCTTTGAACCTACGTTAGAAAAAGAACACTAAGTACAATGGGATGCACCTACTGTAATTCAGATATTTTTTTAGCTAGCATAAATAAATATATGTTATGTCTGAGGTACAGCCGCGGCAGCTTTTATTTTAACACTTCTCGTTTTTTTTGCGGTGGCTTTTTCAGAATGCCACACGTTTCATCGCATTCATGCCATATTCATGCTGGCCGCCACCCGCGGTTGATCTGTTTAATGATAATGGTTAGGATTTAATTGGGTGCAATTCTTCGCGGTAGATATTCATGAATTGTAATGAATTCTAATGTGTACACTACAGTACTGTACATGTGCTTCAGTAATGTGTCGACTTGCAGGTGTTTAAAAAATACCACAGTGGTCCATTGTGAATTGACCTTGGTACTGAAGAAGTTACAATATTGTATCAATTTAGGCGTTTCATATTAAAAACTCAATGCACAGTGTCTGGTGTTCTATTGTTCAGAGAGTTCCGAAATGAGTACACCACCGCTATACGTGTTCAAAAAGCCCGACATAACGTACGCTTATTTAATATGGTCCGCAATTAATGCAGCAGATATATAAGATGGCCACAGTTGGTCAAATTTATCAATAGTTTATCGAAAAGTATGACTTTTACAAATTTTCACCAGATGCTCGTGTGTCGGAGCGTGCAATAAGGAAAAAGTTCTGTATCGATCCGTGTTTTTTTCATATTGATCCTGCACCCGGAGTTAGAGGAGGGTATTGGTGTGTTGCGCCAGATTTTTCCAGTGTCTTTGATCATGGAGACTGCAAAAGGCGAAAGGTCATGGTAAAACCAACTAAGAATTGTCAGTCCCAGGCAAGCAATGCGCCAGCGCCAGCACCGGCTTGCAATAACAGTCTGACTGTCAGTGAAAACCGATACCTGCAGCCTGAGCAGGATTTCACGTACAAATACCAGCAAGCTTGCATGTACCAAAAAGATTTCCAGCTTCATCAGCTGTCAACTACAGGTCCGCTGTCACCTGTCAACTACGTGTATAATCAATCACAAATCAAGACTTGTGGCAGTGGCTCGGCACCAACCGATTGGCAAAGTCTATGGTGATTCGGCTGCCGTATTTTATTCTTTTTTTGAAATATCAATATCAATGCACAGCCAAGCGATTCTCCTGTAATCAATCGCTTTGCTTTTGGTTATTTAGTTCTATTATTTTAGTCTCAATTCGCGAAAATGTAGTCCAGCAATATCATTGGCTGAGCAGCTTCTACAGTAGATACTGAACAATTGGTGGACAGCTAGGCGCATGCACCTACTGTATGTCTCATTGTTGTTAAAACGCATATGCGTGTCATCACATTTAGGCGCATGCGTGTATGTGAACAAGAGACGCCCCCCGAGAAAATTATTGTGGGGACTTACTGAGGGGACTGTGGGAACTTCTTTCGGGGACTGACTCATTTTAACCAACATTACAGTATGTGAAATGTTATACAGTACTTACTGTATGTTTTAGAAAACACTGACATTTTTTATAAAACGTTGCACAATGAAACAATGAAACTATTTAAATAATATTCAACTTTAAAAAAAAAAAAATTGGAGTTAAAACATTATGGTATATGGTACATTAAGATATCAATTTTGAACAATAGAACAATCTTATCAGCAGCAATAACGAAAAATATAACATACTGTACAGTACGGTACCAGTAATACTTTTATTTTTCCTCAGAAAAGAAACTTTGTAATCAAGCGGAGAATGGCAAATGGAGGGATTTCGATGGATACTACATTATTACTTTTTGTAACGATGCTTGCCCATTGCTGAATTTAGTGGCAGTGCCATTTTTATTGATTAGGATAGAATAACAGTGAGCTTTATAGGAAACCTTAAACAGTATGCTGTTGTTTTCATACAGTTTACAATACTTTTTTACATACTGTATAATAAACCCCAAAAATAAAAAGTATGTATTTCTTCTACAGTATGCATTACTGTATGTGTATTCTATACCTGTAGAGTATGTATTGTTTTAATACTGTTTTGATTCAATGCGCATGCCTACAGTATGCCTCATGGAACCTTGTTGAACCGCTAATTTCTTGTGTTTACTACAGTAATTAACCAACCATTACTTACTGTACAGTACTGTCTGTTCTAGAAAAGACTGTATTTTGTTAGAAAAGGTGACACAATGAAACAATTTAAAAGAATCAACATTTTATTTATTGGACTACACTGGTGACACGTTTAATTTGAGTAGGGCTAGTACCGCAAGCCGGGACATGTCCCGGCTTGCTAGCCCCACTCCCTCGGCATGCCGCGCGTCACCGAGGTGTATGGAGTAAGTACTGTAAAAACATTTATTTATAAAGACAATTTAGAAATGAATGGTTTGGGAGAAGTGTTGATAAGAAGTAGAAATCCTTGAGCCTTGTGTGTGTACGGGGGGAGGGGGAGAGCACTGTATGATGGCCTGTAGTTCAAAGAAATATTTTCAACAGGTCATCATAATGTTTTGATCCCCACACCCCCAAATAAAAATCACAGTACTATGCCACCCACCTCATAAAGAACGTACATGACTAGTGTAGAATTAAAAAACAACAGTAGTGATTGATTCTCAGAATATCCAGAATTGTTATGCAAGCCCATGTCGATAACTGGAAAAAAAAATATTTTTGAAACTTGATTCTCAGAATATCCAGAATTGTTATGCAAGCCCATGTCGATTACCGGAAAAAAAAATTAAATTTGAACTTCTAATTGAATGGGAAATCATACACGCATGCGCAGGAAGATTCAAGCCAGAAAGCCATACATTCCAAATGAATGGTGTGGTAGAGGTGTAGATAAGAAGTTGAAATATTTTAGCCTTGTGTGTGTACTGGGGCGAGGGGGATAGCTCTGTATGATGGATTATCAGTTCAAAGAAATATTTTCAAAAGGTCATCATAATGTTTAATGCGCAGAAATGTGATACTGTAATGCGCCTATGCGTTTCAACAATGTTCAAATGGGACATACACTCATGCGCATAAAATAAAAACAGTATAAAAAGAAGAGCAAGCCTAGTAAAAGTTTTGATTAATAAATAATACATATAGAAATGTGATAATGTTATTTTCGGAAGAAGACGCAACGTTATATTTTTGTAATACTGTACTTCTTTTCCCTAAGGAGCCTCATACAGTACTACTACTGTTTACAGTATGAACTCGGAATGTTAATTAATCTCTGCTTCATATATAAATCTTCCAATTTACAGAACAATTACTGTGCGCGCACACACAGACTTGCAGAAATGTACGGCAGGTTGAATTGCTATTAGACTTTTAATACAACAGATTGCGATCGCCCACATGAGTTTCTAGACGGTAGTGCAGTATTGCAGACAACGCTAAAAAAGCGAGCGCTAAAATAACGAACACCGCTCGGAAAAATAAGAAAACAGAGTGCGCCTGGCCGCGGTTATCAGAACGGCACGGCCTTGGCTGATTTAGAATAAAGGCTGTCGCAGCTGTAGCATAAACCCATCCATCTTAAAGTGTGCACAAAATATTCATAATTAGCGTATTACATTTAAGGTAGATGCATGTAAACAATGTTGCAGTGCCCCCCATAAATGTGTTTATATTAATACACCACGTCCTTTTATATTTAATCACTTTCTTTATAAAAAACAATTCTTCAAACATATTTCTCCACTAGATTTATGAAGAGATGAACAATAGATTTAAGATAAAAAGCCGTTTTAGTCTTGCAATAAGCAATAAAGTCATTATATATTGTGATTTGCTTACACGCGCAAATGTGTTTTTAATAATTACGAAATTGGAGTGATTCAAGTTAAACACAAATACAGTAGGAACAGTGTTGAAGAATTTATAATTTCATCAGACAGGAAATCTGCTGCATCCTCTATTGAAGGGAATTTCAGAATAATAAAATGCGGAAGTATCTGAGCTAAGAATAAATGTGGCATGTTTTTTCATCCTGCTATAACTTTTTATCACTGCGGTAAGTGAACCTGACATTGACTAAATCCTAATTTATCCACTGAAATGTCACATTAATCATTCCAAATGCATTAGAAATGAAAATGTTACTATTACACATATCACCAGAAAATACTGTAGCCAGACTTTGTTTTCTCTCTTTAGTGTTTGTCAGTGTGGAATCCTCAGAGACAGGGTTAGCTGACATCTAAAGACACGGTTTGTCAGAGTGGTAATGCCAGTCACGGTTCAGACTCTGCCCACCTGGACACTCTGCTGTGCACATGCTGCTACTTGCTACTCCCAGGTACACAGATTAGGCTCCTCTTACTGTATAAACAGAACAGCTGTTTACTATAAGAAGTACCTAGGTAAAATCCATCGCTGTTTATAACAAGTACCTGCAGGTGTAGCCAGACTTACTGTTCCCAAAATATTGAGACACGCCTCAAGAGTTTTCATATGATTTAATAGTAACGTTGCAATAACGCCTGGACCCTGCCAGGCGTTCCTAAAAAAAGAAAATAGTTAACCTGGCAACATCTGTAGGACATGTACATTGCAGGGCTGGCACAAGACAAACTATAAGACCCTCTTCTCTTATAAGAATAGTAGGCTAGACTGTTCCCAGTGATCTATTTACGTGTGAGGACGTAATGTGAGGACTATACACAGGATATGCAGCAACAAGTCTGCACCAAACAACTTATACATCTTCAAATAACGCAACGGGAAATATACTGAACTTTTGGCTACCTTTTGTGATCCTCCCTTTGAGGGTCCAAACACCAGAAACCTTGAGCTCTTTCTTGGAACCTCCGGAGATACCAGAGGAAACCTAGAGCCTTGACATTTTGCAGTCTCTGAACACCTAATCAACAAGAATTTCCTAGACCCTTTCCGTATTGTACATAATACAAGGTATCATGACAAGTAGTCTTTGAAAATAAAACAAACTTTTCGTTTGTCGGAAATAGTTTGCTGTAAATATTTGTTAGCATTTGTGCAAAAAAAAAAAATTATGAAAATGTACAAAAGGGTATACTGTATAATCTACAAACAAATGTAATCTAAATAGTATAATCTAAATAAATGCAACATATCGTGCAACATATTGATTGAAAGTATTTTGGATCATTTGGTGAACACAAAAATTAAATCTTACATTTTTGTGTTTCTGAATTCCCCTTTCTCTACAAGCTTTTCGGGTAATATTTAATAAAAATTACTCAAGGCTTGCTAGTCAAATAGTAGTGTCCTGTTAGCCTTTATGTGGGAGCCTGCTACAGTCAAGTGCAGTAGCAGCATGAAAGAGTCAGCACAGGCCCCTCCCCCATACCAGGTCTCTCCTCATGCTCCCCTCATACTACCCCACCTGATTTCCTAACCTGTTTGCTCTGGTCTAGATCTTGACTCCCCCGTTAAAAAGTTGAATGCAGGATTATTAATAGTGTAATGGTGAGAGGGGGCTATTAAAAGTGTGGAAGAGGGTATGAAGAGTGTGAAAGGGGATATGAAGGGTGTGAGGAGGTGTATTATGAGTGTGATGGGGGTAATAAGAATGGGAAAGAGGGCATGAAGAGTGTGAAAGGGGATATGAAGGGTGTGAGGAGGTGTATTAAGAGTGTGATGGGGCAGTATTAACAGTGGGAAAGAGGGTATGAAGAGTGTGAAAGGGGATATGAGGGGTGTGAGGGGGTATATTAAGAGTGTGGATGGGGTTATTAAGAATATGAATAGGGGAGATAAGGGTGTCAGGTGGGGACAGAAATTGAAGACAGGGAAGTGAGAGCGAAGGAGGGAGTGAGGGAGAAAGAAGGTAAGAAAGAGTGAGCTTAATGCTGATATCTAACATACCGCCATGATACATAGAGTGTGGCCCGAATGAAGTTGTAACGCCTGTATGTCCGCAGACCTGGCCAGTCCCCAGTACTGAGGTGGGTAAGGGTATAACACACAACCACAACAGTGAGGGCGTACCTGGAGTGTGGTAAGTTGCATTGCCGGGCCTGGTGAGAAAAGGGTTAACGATACACTTGCTGAATCCGAGGTGCCAGAAGTCGGAGGGTAATGTCCAGGAGCCTAGGGTCAGGGGCAGGAGAGAGCAGCGTAGTGAGGTCCAAAGCAGAGTCCAGGGGTAGAGAGGTACACGTAGTCAAGCCGAGCCGAGATCAATCCAAGGGAATCCAAACAGGTGCAGGGCCAGGAACTAGAGCTGAAACAGAGAGCTTGGCAAAGTCACTGCACACATGAGCCACAGAGAAGCTATGCTGAGTGACGACGGAGAGGGCAGACTGGGGTTATGAAGGAAGGAGGACCAATGGTAACAAGGGGTGGAGCGGAGGCCTGTGTGAGAGAACGCAGCGATAGGTCCAGGTGAGCAGGGAGGGAGACAGGGGTGTGATACCTGGTAATGGCCTGCAGCCGATGGGGGATGGCGCCAGCAGCGCGGAAGGGCAGGTAAGAGGATCGGGTGTGCGCACCCTGATCGCGTGCGTGTAGATATGGCGTGCGCTGCGGAGGAATGGCATGGCGTGGGACAGGTAAGATGCTGAGGGAGCGGGGAATTGGGGCAGGGAGCCGCCGTGGGACCAGAGGTGACGGGACCCACTGAGAGGCGCGTGTCCCCTGATCCGTTACAGAAGTAATTGAACTTCTTCACGTTGGGCTAAGGTCGTGAGTGGAGTACCTCAGGGATCGGTACTGGGACCACTACCTTTTAACTTGTTTATTAATGACCTTGAGGTTGGCATCAAGAGCAAAGTCTCATTCTTTGCTGATGATACTAAATTGTGTAAGGTAGTAGAATCAGAGCAGGATGTAATTTATCTCCAGAAGGATTTGGAGAGACTAATCTTGGGCAGGTAAATGGCAGATGAGGTTTAATACAGATAAATGTAAGGTTATGCATCTGTGAAAATTAGGAAGCTAAAATACTTTTTGAAAATGGAGAAGGCATCAAAACTAGATCATGTTTGCATGATGGGTGATTTTAATTATCCAGACATAGACTGGGGCAATGAGATTAGCATTACAACAAAAGGAAACCAGTTTTTGGGGGTGCTTAAAGACAATTATATGACCCAAATTATTGAGGAAACAACCAGGAGAGGGGCAATAGTGGATTTGGTAATATCAAACAATGTAGAAGTAATAGCAAATATTCACGTTCTGAAACCTTTGGGTAACAGTGATCATAACATGGTCTCTATCGAAATAAATTATCAAAAAACAGATTACTTGGGTTTAACAAAGACTTTAAACTTTAGAAAGGCAGATTTTAATAAACTGAGGACTAATCTACAAGAATACATTGGGATGATGCTTTTGCAGGGAAAAATGTAGAAGATAAATGGGCAGTCTTTAAAACATTGTTAGAAAGGCACACTTATCAGTGTGTACCCTTGGGTAATAAGTATAAAAGAAATAAGTCAAAACCAATGTGGCTAAATAAACAGGTAGGGGAGGAAATGGACAAGAAGAGGCGGGCATTTAGGTTCTTTAAGTCAGAAGGGATGGAGGCATCATAGAATTATAAGGAATGTAACACAAATTGTAAAAGAACATTCACATTAGAAAAAATTTATAATGAAAAAAGGATTGTAATATCAACCCTAAAAAGTTCTTTAAGTACCTTAATAACAAAAAAGGAGAAAAGAAAATATAGGACCCTTTCAGAGTGAGATGGGCAAGGCATATTAAACAAATTATTTGCCTCAGTTAACAAGAAAAGAATCAATTAAAAAAAAAACCTCAAAAATAGGAGCGCATGAAATGAAACCAAGAAAGACCCAAAATTAATACATATACTTTATATCATAGAAAGAAAATTCTTCAAATAAACACACATACACAGAAACATAATAAATCAAAAACTGTCTAAAATGACACTAATAATTAATACATATATAGCCCAAGCAACGTGTAAAACCCAAAATCACAATTATCCTAGTTGTAACAGGAGGGGAATGATTATGTTGTGAATCAGTTTGTGAACTGTCTGACTACTTTTGTTGTATATGTTATCAACTGTTCATGTCCATTATTATATGTTGGGAAAACTACTAGACCCCTCAAAGTGCGTATTTGTGAACATATAAATGGGATCAAAAATGCACGACAGAATTTAGAAAAGGGTAAAACAATCCACAATCTAGCTCAACATTTTTTGACACATCATAAAGGGGAAGTTGATACCCTACGTTTTAGGGGAATCGAGGTAATACCCAGAGATCCTAGGAGGGGGGATAGGGACAATTTCCTACTCCAAATGGAACAGTTTGGGATCTATACCTTGGGGAGCAAATCACCTGGAGGGTTAAATGAGCAGATTGAGTTGGCCCCTTTTCTGAAGTAAGGTCTGGTTCCCTTTGATCTTAGGGAGCCAATACGATATGAGTTCTTTATATTTCTGCAACTTTTCTGAAGGGCTTGTGTGGCTCACTCTGAACTTTTTGGAGCTAATATTACAAGTTGTGATGTTGTATTTACCTATTCATTATACTGTAAAAGTCATGGTTTAGCTATTACTGAACTTAACTCATTGAGAACTCTCGGATGTATGTCATCGGGGCCAGATGCCTTATTTACTTTAATGTTTTCAAGCTGCCTATGAACTTCTTCCTCAGTTAACCAATTGTTCATTAATATGGAGGTTGTGGCTTCCTCCTCTGGCACTACAATTGAAATTAATTCTTGAAAAAATGTATATTGAGCGCGCTGTCCCTCCAAATGACTCCCCCCTCGGCTGTCCGGTCCACCCTGCATCTCCTAATCTCCCGTGATCAGCGGGGCACACTCAGCAACAAAAAAAACCCTCAAAAATAGGAGCGCATTAAATGAAACCAAGAAAGACCCAAAATTAATACATATACTTTATATCATAGAAAGAAAATTCTTCATATAAACACACATATACAGAAACATAATAAATCAAACATTTAATATTCAAGGACTCCATTTCTACAGGCCCAGTACCAAAAGATTGGCGTATAGCAAATGTGGTGCCTTTATTTAAAAAGGGAGCAAGATCACAACCGGGAAATTACAGATCTGTAAGCCTGACTTCAATAGTGGGGAAACAACTTGAAGATTTAATACGGGATAATATTTAGGAATACCTAATGGAAAACAAAATTATTAGTAATAGTCAGCATGGATTTATGAAGGATAGATCATGTCAAACTAACCTTATTTGTTTCTTTGAGGAGGTAAGTAGGAATTTAGACCAGGGTAATGCAGTTGATGTTGTCTACTTAGATTTTGCAAAGGCTTTTGATACGATTTCACACAAGAGGTTGGTGTACAAAATAAAGCAAATTGAACTTGGTAAAAATATATGCACCTGGATTGAAAACTGGTTAAAGGACAGACAACAGAGTGTTGTCATAAGTTGAACTTCTTAACGTTGGGCTAAGGTCGTGAGTGGAGTACCTCAGGGATCGGTACTGGGACCACTACCTTTTAACTTGTTTATTAATGACCTTGAGGTTGGCATCAAGAGCAAAGTCTCATTCTTTGTAAGGTAGTAGAATCAGAGCAGGATGTAATTTATCTCCAGAAGGATTTGGAGAGACTAATCTTGGGCAGGTAAATGACAGATGAGGTTTAATACAGATAAATGTAAGGTTATGCATTTGGGAAGCAAGAATAAACAGGCGACTTACAAATGAAATGGGGATAAATTGGGGGAATCCTTGATGGAGATGGATTTAGGAGTGCTTGTAGACAGCAGACTTAGCAATAATGCCCATAGTCATGTAGTGTATGAAAAAGAGAGATCAGGGGGGGCGCAAAACAAATAGAAGTGCAAAGTTAGAAATAGCACTAACAAATAATTTGTTGTCCATAGTCCCAGTCGAATAGGTACATGTGATGTATAATATATTATAGTATTGTACTCACATGGCCATGGGTGGTACTAAATCCAGGGAATGGTATCTTTATCTGTGATGTTTCATTACTGCAGCCGCCAGCTTATGCTCCCTTTCTGATTTGTTAGAAGTATAGCGTTACAGGTATTTGCTTCATTACTCATGCCATATGCATATGAGAGAAAACAACACCACAGGTACAAATACAAAGGTGTAATTTTATTAAAGTAAAAAAGTAAGTAACAGTTAACTAACATGTAGGTGACCGCCTCCGGTGAACACAGCCGACTTCTGCACTTCGATGCAGTGCTCTCCTGATCCCGCGTCTGGTGGTCAGGACTGCAGTCAAGACACTTGGGCAGGCTACGATAGCCGTATGCGGTCAAAAAGATCCAGGTCCAGGTACTTGCATTAACAACGCGTTTCGCATGTGGTAATGCTTCGTCAGCTTCAAGTTCAGAAGATCCCCCCTGGGGTTGAGCAGCAACTACACAATTGGGCCAGTATTACCCATTGGTATTTTATCTTTTGTTGTTTCATCATTGTTTGTATTATAAAGAGGGAGTGCCTCCGTTTGCTTATACCATAGTCATGCAGTAGCTGCAAAGGCAAACAAAATCTTATTTTGCATTAAACGGGCAATGGATGGAAGGGAAGAAAACATAATTATGCTCCAATTACAAAGCATTAATAAGACCACACCTTGAATATGGAGTACAATTTTGGACACCACTCCATAGAAAATATATTATGGAACTAGAGAGATTGCAGAGAAGAGCCACCAAATTAATAAAGGGGATGGACAATCTAACTTGCGAGGAGAGGCTAGCTAAATTAGATTTATTTACATAAGAAAAAAGGCGTCTAAGAGGGGATATGATAACTATATACAAATATATATATATATATCTATAAACAAATAGACAGCACTCAAAACAAAGAATGAAAATCATAAAGTACAGGGTGCAAACGGAACGAAGTGGGCCCATACAACACAACTGAAGATCATAAAAAAAACAAAAAAGCTTCAGCACACACTGATTAATAGAGAAAACGAAAGAGTCACGGAATAAGCCAAAATTTAATAGCGATAATAATAGAAAAATTGGTATCACAAAATATGGAAATGCTTAACAACTATTAATGCAGAATATATAGTTCTTAAAAAGCACAAGAGTAGGGGGGAGAAACACAAGGAAGGTGAGTGGGGAAAAAAACACTAAAGGAACAACTGCAAACAAATAAACATAAAAAAGACAATGGGAAGGGTAAGAGGGGCAATGTTTCGGGGTGACGACCCCTTCCTAAGGCCCATTCCCTTGTGTCCAACGGAACCACAAGGTACTTCCCTTAACCCTAACCCCCCTACAGGACACAAAGTAGCCAAATAAGAATAAGCTCAGAATCAAGCCCTAATCAAAAGTCCACAGTATATGCAAGAGTGTATTCAAACTCAAACCGTCCTTTCAGTGGGATAATCAGGCTTCTGTCCTCTCTTTCTCTCATCAAATTCAACGGTGGCTGACTGAACACCCCATGGAGCCTGATATATAAAGGTACTTCCTGGATGACGTCAGAGGTCACATGCAGTGCATAGTCCAGCCCATAATGTCTAATTACCCTCAGCTGTGAATAAGAGAGGGTTCCTATTGGCAGCCGTCCAATGAAAATAAACGCAGCAGGGATTCAGTTGAAAGAAAACTGTGCAGGGACGCAACAGTCTCTCCCTGGACAGCCACTCCAATGCACATGCGCAGTCAGCCTCTTAGAGCATGAAGAAAGTAAACACAGCGGGAATGTGCTGAACGCTGTCAGCATTGCGATTATGCAGACAGGCAGGAGTTCGAATGGAATACCACAGGATTAATGTGCCTTGGTAGACTAGTGGGAGAGAAACAAAACAAGATAGAATATGTTTAATAAACAAGTATACATAGAACACATCAATAAAAAGGATGCAAAGACCTCTCATTTCCAACACAGTGAGTCTAGAAATCATCCCTAGTGTAATCTAGTCCAAATGTGGTCAAATAACAGTGCTGCAGCCCTTGAGTAGGGGTAGAGGTGGGATGAGACACTCATAGCTAAAGGATAGATCTCCACACTAAGGCTGCCACTAGTGACCAGAGCACCAACCACTACATATGTCATTGTTAGGGGCAACCAGAATGTCTGAGCCAATGGTGCTTATAGAGTGGTTCTGTCATGGTTGTGCTCGCCACAAACCAGGACTGGACCGCTTGGCTGAGGTGGGGTTGTATAATCACCGACCTTAGACTGCGCAGACTGATCCGGAATGCGTAGTTCGTAGTCGTACATAACAGGGTCGGGATTGGAGAGAGCAGCATAGTCAGTGGACGAGCCAGGATCAGGATAGGAGACATCAGGGTGAACGTTATCAAAGCGGAGTTTCGGTAACAGGAAGTCAACTAGGTCCCGCTTCAGCATAGTAGCTGCGGGGCGGGAGCGGGTTCTGCGCGTGCGGCGACCATGGCCCATGGTACCGGTCTCTGGAAAGGGTAGGCAGGCCGGAGTGGGCACACCGCCGGGCAGCACTGGTAAACCAATGCTTCAGCGCAGGAGTCCAGAACGAGCCTGTGCAAGGAGAGAGAGCTACAGACCTCAGGACTAGTAGAGCGGCCTCTGCTAAGGGAAGGGCAGCAGGCCTCAGGAAACACGGAGCTGAAGTTACGCTGGAGATCCACCGCTTCAGCACAGGAACCAGGACACAGCCTCTGCAATGGAAAGAGCAGCAGGCCCCAGGAACCAGGAACTAGGAACATGGACTAGGAACAAGGAACAAGGAACATGGACATGACAACAGCAACAAGGTGGCCAAGACAGGTGGATGTGGCAAACACAGTGAACATCCAAGAAGGATTATGCTCGGCAGAGAAGCATTGTGGGAAAGCTGTACTTAAAGGTCAGCGAACCAATAGCAGAAGGGGCGTGTGACAGCATTGCTATAATGACTGAACCCAAGCTTGGGCTGCAGTAATAGCTTGCACAGCTGCAGAATATATCATGTGGAGTGTTTCAGCACTGCACAGGTCTGTAAGGCAAGGTAAGCAGTAAACCTAAGTGTGGATTCCTTACAGTACCCACCCCCCCCTTCACATGAGACCTCCGGGAGAATACGACCACTCAGAGTTGGGGGACCTGGAATTGTTCCTGAACTATCTAGGATTGGGGGTAGAGTCATGGTCCAGAGACTCGTGGGCACTCCTTTGCGTACCCCCACCCCCCGGTGAGAACTGCGGCCAGACAGGACCGTCCATGGGTTTCGGGGACACTGAGTTGTTCCTAAAGTGCTTTAGACAGGAAGGGGATCAGTAAATGAGCAGTTCCTTGACGAGTACTGTTCTAGGAAAGGTGGTGGTAGAGAAACCACTGGTACGTGGCTTGCCAGGCGAAATGGCTTGGAAATCCAAGGCTGTGAAGAACCAGGGGTTTCCGGAGCAGAAACGGCAGAAGGACCCCCGTTGGGAGCCCAGTCCCTAGTAAAGGTATCAGGGTTCAGGACAAGCGGCACCGATAGTTGATCAAGTATACCAGGGCGACCCTCCAGACAGACAAAGTCTTTGCTGACATCTGCACGTAGGAATTTGAGAGGAACTTCTCCTCCAGAGGTTTTCCAGGTAGTGGTCAGCGAGGGTATAAGGTGGGTGGGGGTATTGCCAGGTATGGGTATGGAAGATGACAAGGCAAGCAGTAAACCAGGCTTAGAGACCGAAATATTGGGGTACGTACTGAGTATTTCAAACACAGAGGAAATAACAGGAGCAACAGAAGGTTACGAGAGGGATAACCATGGGTTCGCAGAGGCAGAGAAGCAATCAGCAATAGAGCTCCCAAATACTGTAGAAACCTCAGAGAGAGATAATATTGTCTGGGGAGTAAAGATCACAAAGTCAAAGGCAGCGTGTAAAGTTCTAGCGACAATAGGGATAGAAACCCCATATTTAAAATCATTCTGGGGTACATCAGGAACCACCGTATGGTCATTGAAGAGAAACTGCCCTCCCGCACTGGGGACTTGGAGTACGGCAAGGGTTACTTCAGATAAGGCATCAGAATCTGAGAAAGGTATGCGGGTCCTTACAGAGATTAGACCAACCGCGTTGGGGCGGACTACGTGCTGCAATGAACTCCAAGGGCATCATACTTGTCATAAAAGTGGGAGTAGGGATAGGCACTGGGGCTTTAATATCTGGAACTTGAGAATCAGACAGAGCAGGGGCAGCGAGTAGAGGAATAGAATCCGGAGCTGGAGCCTGAGGATCTATAACAGGAACATCTAGCACTGCAGGGACACTGGTAGGAGGAGAACTAGCGTCAGGAGCTGGTACCTGGGAATCAGTGATGGGTAGTGTGGGAGTAATGATGGGAGTTAGAGAGACAATAAGCAGTAAATTGGAACCGGGGAAACTCTTAATGGCAGTGTAACAGGGGAGTTATCCCTGTTCAGGTAATGTGCCTCTAATCCAGCAGTGTGGTGGTTAACTGCTGGTAGTCAATTAACAAACACCACCTGCCTGATTAGATTGCTTAGAAAAGCTTGTCTTTTGAGACAGGAAGAGAGACTCCTTAGCTCACACCTGAGCTGAACTTGGAGACAGAGCAGGGATTGTCCTTGACTCTCACAACTTGTCTTGAGCCCTGCCAGAAGAAACAGCAGAGCTGCTTTCAAGACACAGGGGGAACTTCTAAACCTGAATGCTGACAAAACCTGAGGAAAGGTAGCAACGCAGGAACAGAGAAGATTTAACCCTCCAAACCACAAGGAACAGATAAGACTTTCATTTATGAGACTTTATATATCTGCTTATTTTCATGCTATATGTTTGGGGCTGGGAGACATGCTTATCTAAAGGGAGTGTGGACTGCATACAGTAGTATTTCACTAGAAATACTCCCAAGTGAATGGAAGCTTTGTTTACCCCTTGTTTGGATGGTTTCATGATGTTAAGGAAACAGGCGCAATAAAAAGCCTTATTTAATTTCACTATAACCAGACTCCCTTGCATACCTCTGTGAGCGTCCGCCTACAGGCAGAAACCTTAGAAGAAAAAAGAGTCTTATCCAAAACTGCAAGGAGCCTAACAGAGGTACTAGTCATAACAAAATCAGAAGTAAGTATATTTACTAGTGCGAAAATTCTGATAACGGAACTGCTAGTCAGTGATGTGGGTGTCTGGGTTGCACTAGTGAGAAAATCAGATACAGTGGTAAGTGACTTAGAAGCAATCAGGGAAGTTCTAGGTTTGCTGGACATGTGTGAGAAGGTACCCTTAAACACAGGAGTTTTAATTTCAGCCCAGAGTAACCCAACAGATGCTGGAGCACATTTAGATGCAGTGCTAAGGGACTGAGGTTTAGCAAGGGAAGGATAACAAAATAGCTCAGATTTAAACACCAGAGTTTGTAATGTAGGCAGGGTGGTCTCTGACTGTACTAAGGGGTTAACGACAGATACGCTTATCTCTGGAGGGGTTGCTTGGACAGAGGCATCAGGGGAACCAAAAGCAAGGAAGGCCTTTAAGGGAAGAAATTCTGAATCTGAAGGAAGAATTTTACCTCTCTGAGTAGCGGGACCAACAAGGCAAATTTCAGAGAGGGGGAAACTGTGTCCAGGCTTCTAGCTAGCACATAAGAAAAAGCATCACTTTTGAGTGAGAGCAAAGTGTTAGCACAAATTCCTGGGAACTCAACAACTTGAGCGTCAGGAGGGGCATAAAGACCACTGTTCGCTTTTAACCCCAGGTTAGAGAAGAGGAGAACACAGACAGTACAAGGGGGGCAACCACAAGTGTGCTGGTCTCTGAAGTGGGTACTTGGGAAGAAATGTCTGGGACACTAGAAACAATTACAGATTCCATTACAAAGGGAGTATGCGCTGAAGCAGGGATCTAAGTTCTTAGAGTGACAGACTGGGTCAGCGAAATACCTGGGAGTGGGGATTCTGCGAACAGGCTTAGGGAAAAACCTGGTTCCTGAATACATTTAACTGAAATCAGTATTTTAGGAGAAGTTTCAAGGAACACGACAGGGGAAACTTGAGCTGAAGCAGGGGGAATATAGCAAAGAATATCTAAGGACTCCACAACCTTAGGGGAGACATTCAGTGCAACCTCTGCTGTCAGACTTGGGGTTGCATTCTCAGCCGCTAAAAAGGACGTATTAGCCTGAGGGCGGCAAGGTTTTACAGGGGTAAATGCAGATGGTACCTGAGAGTCAAAAAGAGGGAGATTTGCCTCTGAAATTGGGGACACAAGGAGTTCCTCCTCAGGAGCTAAGGACGTGACCTTGGCTGGCGAACAACAGGGAAATACCAAAGGAGACTCATAGGGCTGCCCCGCTGGGGTTAATACAGGAATGACCTTGGGAACAAAACTTAGGGATTCTAAGTTAGAAATTGAGGGTAGAAAGGTTTCATTCTCAGAAACTAAAGCCATAGTTTCGGCTTGGGAAATACACGTATACTCTATGGGAACCTCACAGGGCTGATTGGCAGGGGTTAACGTAGACATATCCTTGGAGTCTAAGTAACAGGAGGAGCAATTAGGGCTAGAGACATGGCAGTTTCTACCTTAGGGGGGAGTGATAGTGGGACAGTTTGGTCATTTCCCGGAGAGGGAGATACCCCCACAGGTTTAGCAGCAGGACTGGCAGTACAGGGGAACTGCCAAGCAGCAGCGTAGCTGGCGAGGAGGGGGTCCTGTTCTTATATGCAAATGTCCAATGTTAGGGAAATGTGGGCATGGGCGTGGGCCAATATGAAGAGAGGGTCCTGTCGTACTACGTGAATGTCCAATGATAAGGCCAGGGCATAGAGTGCATCTTGTGCGTTGACCAGTTCCATAGGGTTCACATTATCCCTGGTTAAAGGGGAACCAGGGTGGCGAACACAAGCAACCAGAGACTGTTTAAAGTCCTTGAGACAGTAAGCTTTACTAATGAGATCATCACGGCATTTTTTTTTGCAAAGGGGTTAAACCTTCATACATATACTGACCTTCAATCAGAGTAGTATTTTGCACAAATACTGTTTTTTAAACTGGGACTGGTCCACAGGCCGGGACAGGATTTCAGATAGAAACATACCAACCCTCACCACAGGATGGTCCGAGTTTGTGGGGCCGAGCATACTGTCACTGTTGTGCTCGCCACAAACCAGGACCGGACCGCGGGGCTGAGGTGGGGTTGTATAATCACGGACCTTAGACCGCACAGACTGATCCGGAATGCGTATTTCGTAGTCGTACATAACAGGGTTGGGATTGGAGAGAGCAGCGTAGTCAGTGGACAAGCCAGGATCAGGATAGGAGACATTAGGGTGAACGTTATCAAAGCGGAGTTTCGGTAACAGGAAGTCAACTAGGTCCCGCTTCCACGTAGTAGCTGCAGGGCGGGAGCGGGTTCTGCACGTGCGGCGACCATGGACCATGGTACCGGTCTCCGGAAAAGGTAGGCAGGCCAGAGTGGGCACACCGCCGGGCAGCACTGGTAAACCAATGCTTCAGCGCAGGAGTCCAGAACGAGCCTGTGCAAGGAGAGAGAGCTACAGACCTCAGGACTAGTAGAGCGGCCTCTTCTAAGGGAAGGGCAGCAGGCCTCAGGAAACAGGGAGCTGAAGTTACGCTGGATATCCACCGCTTAAGCACAGGAACCAGGACACGGCCTCTGCAATGGAGAGAGAGAAGCAGGCCCCAGGAACCAGAGACAGACCTCTGCTATGGGAAAGGAAGCAGGCCTCAGGAAACAGGAAGCTGAAGTTACGCTGGAGATCCACCGCTTCAGCACAGGAACCAGGACACGGCCTCTGCAATGGAGAGAGAGCAGCAGGCCCCAGGAACCAGGAACTAGGAACATGGACTAGGAACAAGGAACATGAACATGACAACAGCAACAAGGTGGCCAAGACAGGTGGCTGTGGCAAACACAGTGAACATCCAAGAAGGATTATGCTCGGCAGAGAAGCATTGTGAGAAAGCTGTATTTAAAGGTCAGCGAACCAATAGCAGAAGGGGCATGTGACAGCATTGCTCTAATGATTGAACCCAAGCTGGGGCTGCAGTAATAGCTTGCACAGCTGCAGAACATATCATGGGGAGTGTTCCAGGACTGCACAGGTCTGTAAGGCAAGGTAAGCAGTAAACCGAGGTGTGGATTCCTTACAGGTTCCAGGGATAATACGTGACTGTAGTCGGAATAGCAAACAATGCGTGTGAGACTACAACAGGGTAAGACCATCAACTAACCACCTCAGAGAAAACAGCTGAGGTCTAATGGCTTACTCATGCCTTTTGGAACCAGCGTCTCCCTCTGAAACAGAGATCTTTGGAGGTCTCCCCTACTCCGCTTCCTTTTCACACCGTCTATCAACTGCTAGCGTTGCTGGCTCACATTGTGCCCAGCCTGTGTGAAATGGTGAGCGACAGGAGCATCGTATGGCAGCCTTGTGTTGTCTAATCCTGTCCCTTACTTGCTGGGTAGTCTCACCCACATACCAAAACCCACAGGGACACTTGATCAGATACACAACCCTCTAGATAAGCACGTATAGTAGTCTTTAATGGTGTATTTGTGTCCCGATAGTGGGTGTAGGAATGTTGGCCACTCCTGCATGCTGTTGCATTGTCCGCAACGGCAACACCTATAGCAGCCCAGCTTGGGTGTACTCAGGAAGATCTGTCTGCTTTGTGTACCCCCAAAATCAGCTTTGTCTAATTGATCCCTTAAGTTCCTGCCTCTTTTGTAGGAAAATAGGGGTAATCGGGTCTTAGGGGTCATCATGTGCGGAGGTTTGCGAGGAAGTCCTGTGTCCCCGGCAGTCTCAGCCAGCTGATTCTCCTACTTCCGATACACTAACCCTGGTCGAGGGAGACCAAGTGAGGTATCTGTGAGACGCTGCGGGGTAACGCTAGCTCATGGCAGGAGCTGCATGTGGCCATTATCTGGCAATCAGGTGCATCTAATCCATCTTGGATTCCTCCACCCCTGTTGATGACCCCTAACAGAGATTTCTCTCTAATGTATTTGTTCTTTTAATATCCTGTAAGTGCAATTCCTTGGGACTGCTTGTTATAAATAAATGTATCCCTTTTATACACAGTTATACGCTATGGAGCCTGCACTTCTCTTTGTTTTATGTTTCCAGGTAATTGAGTGGGTGGCTATACACCTTTTTAGAAGCTGCAGAGTGCTCTAAAGGATCTGTGTGTTTGGAATTCTAATCATCTCTCTGAACCATCTCGTGAAACCGGTTGGACTTTATCCTTTTGGATTTTTTGTGACACCTTTTCACTTATTTTTTGGTTACTTATAATTGCTACAGTTAAATTCACTGAATTGTATATTTCACTGTTTAGTATAACATACATTTGGGTATCTAATTTAGTATAATCACGTTAGTAACTGCATATTTAGTCACTATATTTTAGCGCTACTCGTGTGTATTTTTGTACTATAAATATATATATACAGTGGTCGACAAATCACCAAAAAATCTACTCGCCGAACAAAAAAATCTACTCGCCACCTAGTACCACATGTGTGCTGCTTGGGCCAATAGGAGCTCGCCACGATGTTAAATCCACTCGCCCGGGGCGAGCAAATGTATAGGTTTGTCGAACACTGTATATATATATATATATATATATATATATATATATATATATATAAAGCAGAAAATAGCGTGTTAGTCCAGTTGCGATAGTGCAGAATAAATGAGTTCTTCAGTATTAGGTGATACCTTTTTTATTGGACTAACAATTTATGTCATGTGACAAGCTTTCGAGAGTTCTCCTCTCTTCTTCAGGTCAGAAATACTGATATACACAGGAATCTATGGCTAAAACAGTGTAGAGAGAGAAAAAAATACAGATATGTACTGTAGATAAGGTAGGGTGTTAAAAGTGTTTGAAGCCACGGGAGGGTGACAAGGAAAGGTGTGGAGGAGGAGGGATGCTGTAGGGGGGTGGGGCAGAGAGAAAGTGTGGATAAGAATAGAGGCAAGCAGGATAATTACAAACAATTTTGATAGGGTGTGAAAAAACCCATGTCCGCATTAAGTCCTTTGGTTTTGGTGTCAAAGAGTCTTATCATTCTGAGTTCAAATGTTTTCCGTTCTTGGGTGCATTTAAACATTCCATTGAGGATTTTGATTTTTAAATCATTTATGGAATGATCTGGCTGTGAGAAATGATGTCCCACAGGTGAGCAGTATCTTCCTTCTTCGTGATGGAGTATGGAGTGCATATTCATTCTGCCTTGTAACACCGTACCTTATCTACAGTACATATCTGTATTTTTTTTCTCTCTACACTGTTTTAGCCATAGATTCCTGTGTTTATCAGTATTGCTTGACCTGAAGAAGAGAGGAGAACTCTCGAAAGCTTGTCCTATGACAAAAATTGTTAGTCCAATAAAAAAAGTATCACCTAATACTGAAGAACGTATTTATTGTGCACTATATATATATTGTGACAGAGTCACTGACTTGGTTGGCTGGAACAGTGAATTTAGAGATGCTGCAGTCAATACACAGAGCGTTAATCTCCTCAGAGAGAGAAAACAGCAGCTGAAGACTAATTAATCAGGGGCTGGGCTACACAGAGAAACAGGGAAATGCTTTAAAAGACACAGGAAGCTGCTGCACAGAGAGACTGCTTTACTCCACAGAGAGAGTGGATGTGAAAGCACTCCCAGCTGGGGACAGTCTGGCTGTATTGGACCCTAGGACTGGAAGAAGCAGGCCTGCGGAGTCCAGCTGGGAACCACACCAGGATAAAGACAAAGACTGACAGATAAGAAAAACCCTTTATTTGTTGCCAGGGAGTCTGGCTGTATTGGACCCTAGGACTGAAGGAGCAGACCTGCGGAGTCCAGCTGGGAACCACACCAGGATAAAGACAAAGACTGACAGATAAGAAGGTTTTCTTAAAGGGGCAGTTGCCCCAATGCTTTGGTTGCTGTTTGGTGGCTAATAAACCCCTACAGTTTAAAGTTTCATATCGTGTCTAGAGTCTTACTGACCCTGCCGCGAGGCCGTCCTGTCACTCTATATATATACACAGATGTCTGAAGCAATACAAAATCTCCAGATTACATTTGAGAATTTTTATTTGATTGATATTGCATATTCCTACTATAATCAAAAGCACAATTAAAACCAGTGGATTTTAGGCTAAATTAAAACACCAGGGCAAGTGAACATCTGTAATTTATTTTTACGTTGTGTTCATAATATTTGTTTTTATTCATTGTATAGTTATAATTAATGTTGTATCTGTCATAATTAATTCAGAGTGAAATGTATCTAAGTAGTTTAATCTATCATATAAATAAATACCACAATGTATTGCACAAGCTTTACAGCGGTTGTGGCATGTTTTGTATGCACTTGCATGAGAAATATATATTTGCTCATGATCATATCTTCATCATACGGTAATCTGATGCTAGACATGGGCTTTTTTAAGTACTATTGACCATCACATTTTATGTAGCAAAACAGTAATGTATCATAGTAAAAAACCCAGATGTACAAACCCTGCCTGAACTTGGCTTATAATCAACATCCCTGATCCTTCAAAGAGAAACCCATAAGCATGAAAACCTTACAATCATGATATGGAGCTTTGTACACCATTCTCATTATTGGCAAACAAAAGAAAAGGTCTCCGCAGTACAGTGGGTATTACATTCTTCACTTTGTTTCATAATTTGTTTGATTAATGTATTAAACAAAAGATTTACAAAAATACTGCTAGGAGAAAAAGAAATGGGGTGGACAACAAAACTTAATTTTACTCAATCTGGGCATGTCCTATTTTTCCCACTCATCCATCTTCTGCAACATTTATGGCTGGGAGAGAAATTTAATATGAAAGTATGAAACACCCTATAACTTTCTCCCCATAACCCCCAGAATAATGCTACCTGCATTAATGTGTTCGAATGGTTCTCCTCTAGGTGTAGATGTAACCTTTGCAAATGCAAGTTCTACTTTGTTATGAGTACACAGATATCTTAGGTAAATATCCTTGGCATGTTTGATATCATTTTATACACATGAACTGGTTCATCCGAAATATATATTTATCATCCATAAGAACATCATATCCCAAATATCCCACAAATCCCACATATCCCACATTTGGTAAATCTGCAAGGAAATAGATAATGTCTGGTTACACCCTCTTGTGATATCCACAGCATTCAGGAATTCCCTTGAAGATACGCATGGTCAAATTAAGCCATATCTGTGTAAGGATGTGGTAGGAACCTCATATGTGTGTTCAGTGTGTGTTCAGTTGGTGTTTGACCCTGTTCAGTGAGAGGCTTGTGGAGTGTCTGCAACAGTGTTGCAGTGTGTTTAGAGCAGAGTCAGAAAGGCAGTGGCTGATGAAATAGCTGAGCTGTGTGTCTGTGCAGATTAGGCAGAGAGGCTCCGTGGAGAAACTACAATTCCCATGAGCTCCTGGGCAGTCACCTGATGTGAAGAACCAATCAGAAGGCTAGGATGAAAGGGGCAGGAAAGGGAAGCGTGGGGGAGAGGCCACGCTAGTGAGAGGGGTTCTGGAAGGTAAAGGAGGAGGGTGTATGCGTGCAGGGGGTCCGTGACCCGCACGCATAGGCTAGCTTTTTAGGAGAAACCCCTGAGCCACAGTAGGTTGCTGTGCTGCAGGGACGCCCAGAGTGATAGCGATCAGTCACCTTACTGTGTAGACAGTTAGGGACAAGCGTGCGGAGCAGGTTTGCTGGTGAGCTGCTTGGGACCAGACAGCTGCACTGCAGACATCAAAGACAAGCAAGGATTCGGCTGATCCTTTTCGAAGCATTACCGGTCACCGCCGTGACCGGAAGGTATTTACGTTAAGTGCACCAACACCGGTCAACAGGCTCTGATTCCGCCTTAGGCGTAACTCTTTGAGGACACTAGTGAGTGACCAAAGGCCTAATACACTGAGTTATTCTAGCTACAGTACTAGCACAAGGACACGGTGTGTGGGGCACGCAGTGGCGGGACCCGGACATACTCATTAAGAGCGTGGCCGAGCCACTCAAGTTATAAGGACATTATCATTTAGCTGCGTTAAGGTTATATTGCATTATAGGTTATGTGTTGGGTTATATGCTGCGTGTGTATTAATATGATAGAGTGCATAAGGTTATTGTGCATATAGTAAAGTTGGTTGCATCATACATGTGTGTGTATATGTTTCTTGCCCAGGGGAATCTCACATCACGGGGATCCTGGGTAAGTGGAGGTGCTGCGCTATAAGTGTTACCCCAGGCTCCCAGATAGCGGAGGCTCAGATCTCCTGGAGCCGCAGGTGCGTGCAGTTACCCGTAGTCGCTTTAGCGTGTCAGAAAAAGGGCTACATCTGTATCACTGCACATCGTCAATCCCCCTGTAAACATATTTCTCCTTTATGGCCTAATTGACTCATACAGTTGGACCATTAATATTGGCCAGATTATACTCTGATAAACTTATATGAGACAGAGGAACAAAAAGGCACTTTTAAAATGTTACATTCACCCCTGTAGTGCTTTATTGCTAATACACTGAATAGTTTAAGGGTATTATATATGTGATATTTTCAAGATACACTGTATCCTCACCTCCAGAGCAGGGAATCCAGTGTCTGCCGAGATGATTCTATGAAGCTGGGAGGCGGGACCAATCACATTGTGGATGGGTCAGTGATATTGCGGGCACATTCTGTTATGTTGGGACAAAGTCTGGGACATTTGGGGGGGAGTTACATGCTGGTGGGTGGGTTTATAAAGTCACAGGCAGAGTTTATGGCTGTGTCTCAGGGTCTCCCTGCAACAAGAGTTACCTTTTGCAGTGTGAGACCATGACACATCCCTAATGCGTGAGACTCTATGCAGATTATATGAGATTTGACATGGATTGACTCCATGGGGAGAGTTACAGCAGTATTCCCTGCAGAAATTATTAACTCAAACTCTCTCCACCATTTTATAACATAAGGTTATAAGGTTACAACTTTCTTAACCTCAACAATGTTAGTTTTGAACACTGAAGAAGTACACATTTCTTAGGGCTCATTTATAGTGGGCGAACACTCACTTTCAACGGAGAGCATGGCGTAGCGCACGCCTATCGCTCGAGCAATCCCTACACTGAGGTCTGAGGTTATGGGGAGGCATGGTGGAGACGTGGCAGACGCGTCACAAGGCTCGTTTGCCCTCATTTGCTGAGCCGCTCACCTGACGCGGCGTCGCACGAAAAGTCAAAATAATTTGTCTTTTAAAAAACTGCCGCACACACTATGGGCGGCCTCATAGGGAAAAGAGATCTGTTCTCGTCACACGTGCGCCGTCGCGAGCACTATAATCTCAGCCATAGGATTTGCTTCTTATACCCCCTGACAACTGGCTATGTTATCACTGCTACTAATGAATCTATTACAGCAGTATGGAGCATAACACACAAGACCAAGGTCTATGCCTGTTCTGTTTCTCCTCATCATTTATTCTACTTTTTCCTTCAAATGTTTTCCGTGACTAAAACCATACATCTGGAATTCAGTCCCCAGTAACATCCGCTTCAACCCAAAGTTTTTCTAAAAACCTACTAATCTTGGTAAAAGGGTGCTCTTGGCATATTATTACCCACGGTCATATAATGATATGTATAATAATGAAGACACCCATGGTACTCATTTGCATATCATTACCAAGAATCCTTAGATTCTGCAAAGAGAAAAATGGATACAGCCTGTGAGTAGGTCTGTTTATATACTGTAGGAAAGGGGGAACAAACATATACAGGGACTAAGAAAGCATGAAGAAAGGCAATTAACACAACTGTTGCTACAGTGTGCATTTGTTACTGTGTATATTTTTTTGCTGTGTGACATTTGCACTTAGCAGGGCAAAAACACAGCAGCCAAATAAGTTGCTAGTCATATTCACTAGTGGGGAAACTCCACCACCTAAGCATTATTAATATATATTTTTAGAGTCATTATAGAATTACACATTTTTTATATTTTTAAATGAGCTTAATCAGCAATCAATGCTGCTTTATTAACTCCTACTGTAGTTTTTAATATACTGGTATCTATTCCTGAAATTCTAAACTTCAAAAATTAGTATGCAATACTATAGTAGCAATCATCTTAAGTGTTCTAACTCTGCCTCTAACTCCAAGCAAATTGTACTCTGTGTCACGTTCTGGGAATTTCTGATGTCACGCAGCATGTGAAGCGTTAAGTATGATTAACTGGGAGTTAGGGGCAGAGTGAGAACAGTCTCGCTGCTCAAGTTAATTACTCACTCCCAAGTAATAGGGGGTAATATTAACCATCAGTGTTGGAGAGACGCCATTACTGTTTGGCATACAAGTTCACCCCACACATATCCACTCTCTTGTAGATATTATATATTCTGATCTATCTCTTATACACACTACAGTAAACTACCTACCAATATTTCCACCTTATACACATCATTATAGTACTGTAGATATATAGCGTCATTTGTATTTCCACTGAGCACTTGTTCATAACAATAGCAGCCAGCTACTGTACCAGTTTAGAAGAAATCATCTCTATAGGAGAAATTAGTTTTCTTTTTAATGTAATGTGCTACCTGCACCATTTTAATAGCTATCTTAATAAATGCTATTTTTTATTTCAGAGGAAGTTCTCAAGTGCATGTAAGGACTCCTCAACACCGTGTATCCTCTTGCGTGCCCCTGCGCATGCGCGGGGTATCAGCTGGTCAGACTTCTATCTTGGATCACGCAGCGCTGACATCATCCGATGTTGCGGAGTTAGGCTCCGCCTCCAGATCGCGCCGCATGCTCTCAGTGCGTGGCACGTGAACGTGAAGCGTCCACGATGCTCCAGAGCTCCATGGCAACAAGCCATCAGTCCTCAGCGGCTGCACCTGGCATTTGGATACAGCCTATCATGGTCCTCCATGGAGGCCGTGCCTCTGTCCCACCCCCATGGGGATTGGTTGTTCTTGCCTATTTATGCTCAGCTGTGCCACTGGCACTTTGGCTGAGCATAAGTTCTAGTAATTCTGTGTTTACCCTTCCTAACCTTGCCTTGTTCCATGTTCCATTGCCTTACCTTCTAGATTGATCTCCCGTGTACCGACCCGGCTTGCTTTTGGACCATCCGCCCCTCTGGAATACTGAACCTGGCTGCCTTTGACCCTCTGCTCTTCTCCAACACTGACCATGGCATTATACTTCGACTATCCTACCTTCTCCAGACCCGACCTTGGCTTAGTTCCTTCTACGTTCTGGACCTCTCCTACTCTGACCTTGGCAAGTATAAAGGCAACCCTGACCTCTCCACCCCAGACCTGGCTACCTCGACTATCCTGCACTCCGGACATGCCCCCGTGCCTGTGGCTTGTGTATTTATTCCCATCTCAGACCCCGGGTCTTGTCTAGTTTGTGGTGAGCACAGCGTTACAGTGCATCAATAGGGATCTTTAGTATATAGTATGGCACACACTGTGGAAAGCAAAACAGGATTGGAATAATGTTGCAGTCCAGATATACAGTACAGTACAGTAGTGTCAAATAACTGATATAGATATTGAAACAAACAGGTCCTGGAAAATCTGATGCACAAATTGCTAAATGTACACTACTAAAGACATTTTTAGCTACAAGTTTAATACATATTGTCATGTAATATATTCCAGATGACTTTTCTGTCTTATTAGCAATACATGCTTTCAAGGGGAAAGGGTAATTAGCAACCTGCTGTGTCCCATTACTTTCCATAACAGTTGTAAACATCATTAAATCATCTGATCAACCCTTCTGGTCTGATCTTACATAATTTTATAGAAAAGATTGCATTGACTCAAGAGTTACAATATGTCATGAAAGTGTTAATGTAGCAAGCTATTACAATCTTGCTCATTTGGAATGATTTTCTCTTTGGAAAGCAGTTACGTTTTTAGCATTAGTGTTTTATGCTTAGATTCCTAACCAGTTTTGATATATTTAATATATTTTACAAATAAATAATTATATGATTTCATATCGTCTAACCTTTCTTCTGGTGGCACTGTGTGATTAGTGGAATCAATGAAAGACATAACAAGTGTTCTCCTCCCACGTGTTTCATGTGCTTTCTGGCTCCTTCTCAAGGAGTCTTATTTAGGGAGGGGGAAGTTACTATTTAAGCCTCTCCCATACAATCACAAACAGGACAGAACATCTGATAACAATTGTTTCATTAACGAAAAAAAGGGGAAACTGATGATTCGTAATAGTTCAATGCATGTATTAAATTAAATGAATAAAGGTGCCTAACAGTGTACTAATTTAAATGTATCTATAACTAGAATTTATAAATAGAATTCATAAATTAATCTTCAATATAATCATTATATGTCCTCCATAAATGTAATGGTGAAATACAAAGTATAACCAAAAAAGATATATACACTTAATGTCACAAATACTCCATGAGATAATATGAAGTACTAAAGTTGTAATAAACATACTCCATTTTTTGCAAATAATCTCATGGTAATTAAATATGGCAGAATAAGGATACATCAGTGTTGTCATGACCAGATATATCATATCAGGTATAACGACTAGACTCTTTAAATAGAGAATATTAGAACACATGGGACTGATTGTTAAGAAGGGACTTATACCTCCAGTGTCCAAACACTTTAGTCAGTGCCAGCACGGCAGTTTAACCAACTTTAAATGTGTGGCGATAGAGCACATTAAGATGCACACAAGAGGGGGAGGCAGAACAAATATTTGTTATAAAATAGAATCATATTGGATCTTTACACTGGACACATTAATGCCAAAAGGTCTCAATACTCAATGGGATTTGAAATATTTTTTGTAAAAATTATTACAATCTCTCCCTAAGTCATTCAACAACTTAAATTTATGCTGCTATAAATTGTATTGGCTCTGAAAACAACTTTGTCATATCCTTTATTAATCTATTAGGTTTACTAGTTGTTAAATATACCTAAATATGATATTTCTATTTGGCTATGCATCAGATTAATAACTATTTGTGCATATGTCTTGAGTGCAATATTGTGTGCATTTATTTACCACCTCGGATCTCTCTTATTTGTTTATATCCTCTCTTTTTGTTACTTTGTCTGTTTACATTGTACCCTTGAGAACTGGTCACTACTGTATGTTATGCTTAACCACTCTATACGTTTATAGTTTTGAGTAATGGTTACTAGTTTAATTTCCATATTCTTGAGATCTATCATTGAATCTATCTCTCAGATATATCTTTCTCTGTAGATCCATTATACATTACTTTCCAAACATCTATGTGGTGTATGATTTATCTGGTCATGACAACACTGATTTATCCTTATTCTACCATATTTAATTACCATGAGATTATTTTCAAAAAATGGTGTATGTTTATTACAACTTTAGTACTTCATATTATCTCATGCAGTATTTGTGATTTAGTGTATATATCTTTTTGGTTATACTTTGTATTTCACCATTACATTTATGGAGGACATATAATGCCTCTATTGAAGATTCCTTTATGAATTCTATTTATAATTTCTAGTTATAGATACATTTAAATTAGTACACTATTATGCACCTTTATTCATTTAATTTAATACATGGACTGAACTTTTATGAATCATCAGTTTCCCCTTTTTTCGTTAATGAAATAATTGTTATTAGATGTTTTGTCCTGTTTGTGATTGTATTGGAGAGGCTTAAATAGTACCTTCCCTCTCCTTAAATCAGACACCTTGTGAAAGCACAAAAGAGGGCGTGAAACGCGTGGGAGGAGAAACTTGTTTTGTTTGTGTCTATTTTTGTACCATTTTTTATGTAGTTTAAATAAACATTTTTATTTTTTCTATGCTGGTGAGTTCTGATTTTATTTACAGGGGCGGCAGTTTCATAGATCCACTACCTTTTTCGTTCTGCACTCCAGGATCGGAGAGATGCCATATAGAGAACACAGATTACCCAATCAGTTCTGGTTCATCACAAGCTGCATTTAGGCTGAAAAGTTCAAACAGTGATTAATCGCTCCACATCGGACCCACTAAGACAGGGGTTACATCAAGCTGCAGTTATCCCGTGGAGGTGGTGCATCTGTCCTTCACAGGGTTAACTGGACTTGTTCATATCAGCATTTCTCGCACCCCTTATCTCCTCCACCTAAACACACGTTTCTCTTCAGCAGTGGTTACCTCCGTTATCAAACCCTTTCAGTGTCACGCTTTTTATCTTCATATATTGGCTTAGTGTAGCCACATGTTTTGTTCCTTGAGCTTTTATTCAGTTTTTCCTTTCTCCAGTAATTGGAAATCAGCTTACTCCCGATTACCATCCTTCCCATCTTTACTTATTTGGTATATCCCTGTATACCTTTCCTTTCTAAAAAGATGTCAAACCATTTTTTTAACAAATCTATTGAATCTGCCATCACAGTCTTCATGGATAATGAATGCCACATTTTAACTGCCCTTACTGTAAAGAATCCTTTCCTTGGTCGCTGGTGAAATCTCCTTTCCTTCAATTTTAAGGGATGAACCCATGTCCTTTGTACTGCCCTTGGCATTAATAGTTTTTTTAAAAGCTCCTTGTACTGTCCCCGAATATATTTGTATATAGTTATCATATCCCCTCTTAGACACCTCTTTTCTAATGTAAATACATCTACTTTAGCTAGCCTCTCCTCATAAGTTAGATTGTCCACCCCTTTTATTAATTTGGTGGCTCTTCTCTGCACTCTCTCTAGTTCCATAATGTATTTTCTAAGGAGTGGTGCCCAAAATTGTACTCCATATTAAAGGTGTGGTCTTACTAATTCTTTATAAAGTTGCATAATTATGTTTACTTCCCATCATCCATTGCCCATTTAATGCAAGATAAGATCTGATTGTCTTTGCAGCTACTGCGTGACTTTGGGCACTATTGATAAGCCTGTTGTCTACAAGCACTCCTAAATCCTTCTCCATCAAGGATTCCCCTAATTTATCCCCATTTAATTTGTAAGTTACCTGTATATTCTTGTGTAAGGGGGTCACTCCCGGTTCCCCTGATCTTCCCTTACCCCCTGCCTTACCCCTGTGGCAGTGGGGGAAGGGAACGATGACTTCTCCTGGTTGGCGCCGCCATCTTGGCCGGCGCCATCAGGGTCCTGGTGCTCACGCATGCGCGAAGGTGTGCGAATGCATGGGTGACATCGGGCGCCATCTTGGAGGTGGCGGGAGGCTCCGGAGCACCTCCACTGGCGGGCGCCGCCATGTTGGTTGGCGTCGCCAAGTTGGGGATACTCGCGCAAGCACGAAGGGTTGCGCATGCGCAGATAGCCACGGCGGCCATCTTAGTACCAGTAGGACAGGAGCGGAAGCACGCGCGTGGCGCAGCAGGCCCCAATAGTTCGTGCAGGCGCAGAGAGGCATTGCGGCGGCCATTACAGGTAGCGCAGATGCAGAAACAGAGGCGTCGGTGGCCATTAGAGAGGCGCCCATGCGGTCTCCATAGGCAAGAGCTTCCTGGGGAACTACAACTCCCAGCAGGTGAGTCAGATTATTGCAGGCAGCCAATAGTGTCTGCAGTTTCCCCTGCAGAGAGTGGATACATTGTATGGGCAATGTGCTGTGAGTCAGGGAGACTGAGGAGACAGTGGGGGAAGGAAGGGGGATAGAGAGCTGCGAGCTTATGCCCTAGGCCAGAAATCCCCAGGGCTAGAGCTGAGGCCCTGACACCCACTAGTGAAGGTGGGTGTTCATAGGGACAGGCCCTTAGGTAAGGACCCTGTGCCCCTTCAGCGGTGTGCTAGGCAGGGACCTAGTGACAGTGCCTGTGCAGTTCCTTAGTGCAGGGAGAGAGAGAGACCCTGTGCAGTTCCTTATTGCAGGGACCAGTGATAGTGTTGCTGCATGTTCCTGTAAGCTGTGTTGCTGATCCTGAGACTGTCCTTACGGTGGGATGTCCGGCTGGACCCCATCCCACGCAGAGGTACAGATCAGCGCTGGACCAAGTGGCGCCGGTAGGACCTTTGCGAAGACACCCAGGTGCAGGGACACCTGGGCAGGTATTTACAACCTTCCACACATGCACCAACTTTACCTTGCTCCTCACATGTGACAGGCCTGTTCACACACTTGGGTGGGCTTAGACTCTCTGGACACGGGGTTGGGAAGGGGCCCAGTTAGGGGCTAAGAAGGTTATAGCTGCAAGCTAGTGGCAGAGGGTGTCATATATTGTTGTGTATGCTGATTTTGTTGCACTGTTATATATGATACTATTGTGTTGTGTTGCTCGTCCAATAAACCTTTTAGTCATAACCCTGGTGTATGTGGTTTCTGGGTGGGTTCCTATGTTAGGGCCATTCTACATTCCTATAGAATCCTACATAGGTGGAGGCGCTGACCAACGAGATCGTTCCAGAGAAGCACCCCAGGTTCCCATCAGCGGAGGCTCAGGCCTCCTGTGAACCTGCAGGTTTACGCACCACACTTGGTAACATATATATTCCCTCTCACATACACTCTATATGCGATTAGGTGGGGGAATACCCGTTACACTTGTTTCCCAAATGCATAACCTTACATTTATCTGTATTAAACCTCATCTGCCATTTACCTGCCCAAGATTACAGTCGCTCCAAGTCCTTCTGGAGAGAAATTATATTCTGCTCTGATTCTACTACCTTACACAATTTTGTGTCATCAGCAAAGATGGAGACTTTGCTCTCTATGCCAACCTCAAGGTCATTAATAAACTAGTTATAAAGCATGGGTCCTACTAGATCCTCGAGGTACTCTACTCACAACTTTAGCCCAACCTAAAAAAGTTCAATTTATGACAACTCTCTGTTGTTTATCCTTCAACAAGATTTCAATCCAAGTGCAAATATTTTTACTGAGTCTAATTTGCTTTATTTTTTAAATGAACCTCTGTGTGGAATCTATCAAAAGCCTTTGCAAAATCTAAGTAGACCACTTCAAATGCATTACCCTGGTCTAAATTCCTACTTACTGTCGCGGCCGAGTTTATTCTAACTTTTGCCTGGTCTCGGCCGCGACAGAAACCGGGCGTGCGCCGGGGTGTCCCGTGCGCGCACCGGAGCCTCGGAGGATCGGTCCTCCGATCAAGGCACCCCCCTCCCCTCTCCGGGTCCACCGGGACCCCCGGAGCCCCCCACCGCCGTCCCCCACATTAGAGGACACCAAGGCTCCCTTCGGGGAGCCCTGGGTATGCGCGCATGGCATCGGTGACGCACGGCACGCCGAGGGGATTCATTTAGAAAGCCGGGAAACCTCGCGGCTTGCGGCTCTAGCCGTTTTAGAATAAACTTGGTCGGTACTGTACCTCCTCAAAGAAACAAATAAGGTTAGTTTGGCATGATCTATCTTTCATAAATCCATGCTGACTATTACTAATAATTTTGTTTTCCATTACGTATTCCTGAATATTATCCCGTATTAAACTTTCAAGTAGTTTCCCCACTATTGATGTCAGTCGTACAGGTCTGTAATTCCCTGGTTGTAATCTAGCTCCCTTATTAAATATAGACACTGCATCTGCTTTACGCCAATCTTGTGGTACTGAGCCTGTGGAAATTGAGTCCTTTGAATATTAAATATAATGGTTTGGCTATTACTGAACTTAACTCCTTAAGAAGTCTTGGATGTATGCCATCGGGGCCAGGTGCCTTATTTACTTTAATTTTATTAAGCCGCTTATGAAATTCTTCCTCAGTTAACCAATTGTTTGTTAATATAGAGGTTGTGGCTTCCTCCTGTGGCACTACTATTGAAATTGATTCTTCCCTGGTAAATACAGAAGCAAATAATTTGTTTAATACCTCTGCTTTTTCCTTATCTCCAATAATCTGCATGCCCATCTCACACTAAAAGGGTCCTATATTTTATTTTCTAATTTTTTTGTTATTTAGGTACTTAAAGAACTTTTAAAGGTTGATCTTACTTTCTATTGCAATCCTTTTTTCATTATCCATTTTTGCTAATTTGATTGCCCTTTAGCAATTTTTGTTATATTCCTTATAATTCTGATATGATGCCTTCGTCCCTTCTGACTTAAAGAATCTAACCACTTATTTTCCATTTCCTCCCCTGCCTGTTTATTTAGCCACATTGGTTTTGACTTATTTCTTTTATACTTATTACCCAAGGGAATACACTGATGAAAAAACACAAGAAAAACAGCGTAATACGCAATAGTGAAGTATGTAATGAAAATAAAATTATATTTATAGGGTAATAAATCTGCGTACATCAAGGATTAAAAAGCAAGCATTCCGTGTACCAAGACACAGGTTACCAAACACTGGAACGGGGCTGATGGGATCGCTCTCTCACCACCCTCAGTATTGCAATCGCCAGCTTCTAGAACTGTGGGATGCACCTCAGGTAGGTGGGTGATCTCTCATATGATGACACCGTTCGGCCTCCTTGGTGATTAGTTCCCTTGAGTTTGGTTCCTCTCCGTGATGGCAACAGTCTCTTGTAGTGTGGAAACAATGTCCAAATTCATAAGTGGACACGGACCCCCCCGTGCCGATCGGGGAAACAGCCCATGAGTTGGGTGTCAGAAGATGACGTCACAAGGGTCGATGTGATAGGTAAACACTAAGTGCTGCTTACCATCTGAGCTCACCAGGTATACTGCATAGACACAGCGATTCAGTAGTCTCACCTTCGACACGCCCAGGAATGGCGATCGGAACATAGGAGATCTAGTTAATAAGCTGGTTTTGAGTATATCCTGAAAAAAAGCTTCAATGGTGCCCAGATATGTGGGATTTAAGCCTTTAGGATTCAGTATTAATACAGGAAAATCCAACGCGTTTCATGGCGCAATGCCACTTCTTCAGGGAATATTCCTGTATTAAATTGCAACAAGGTTTAAATACCAGAAAAGGGGGGAAGGAAAACACAAAATGGATGTGTCTCCTAAAAGAATTCACTATACTGCACTCCTACTTAATATAAAATTTAACTTTTAATATAATTACGTAAAACATATGTTACCAAATCGTTGTGTATTGTGCATTAAAATGAAATTAAATTATCAGAACCAGCGTCCGTGTCAGTGATTGTACGTGGAATAATCTCAGACAGCAAATTATATTCGAGATAGCAGGACACAAAACGCTAATAGTCAGGGTATAAACCCCTCTGGGATACCTATGAGACCAGGTACATATATATATATATGTATAGGTGTAACTAACGAACTCAGTGAATGATTGTGTCATAGGAGTACTGCAATCCTGCTAGGACTTATGAACCACAGAGCACTAAGAGATGTTAGCTTTCACCATTATCACCCAGCACACAGCACACACACACACATATATATATATATATATATATATATATATATATATATATATATATATATATATATATATATATATATATATATATATATATATATATATATTCTTCAAGCAAACTTACATTATTGTGCCGGCGGCTGAGTGTAAAAAACATTGCTGCTCTATTTTTCATTTATTTTTGTTTCGTTTTTGCAAACTTTAGTTCTTCACAGCAAACAAAACTAACCAATTTGTAAAAACGAACAAAAAAATAACCGTTTTTTAAAATATAGTAACATTTTGTGTGGATTTTAAAGTAAATACTGTACCTGCACAGATGAACTTTTGCGGGTTTGCAAAGATTGATGAACGTCTCTGTATGAATGTTCACATTCTAAACTTCAGTACAGTATGTTCGCCTATCTCTACACATTTCTTAGTTTCACCTTTTCTGAAACAGTTTTCTGAAAATAAAATATCACATATTGTATTTCTTACGCTGAGAAAATAATAAGTGCTTTTTTATGAGCCTCAGAAACAGTATTAAGTAATACATTATTAGCTTTTTGTGGGAAGAGTTTCTTCCACTGTTAAATCCAAGATGAAACACTGCTGCCTAGGCTGTCAATGCAGTACACGCATTACATACAGTAGTATTGTAACTACAGTATTAAGCTTTCAGAAGAATACACCTCTTTGTCTATTCCCTGTCCTGTGTAGCCTAAACCAAATCCTCTTTGTGCTCAAACCACCACACTTTCCCATTAAGTGAGGATTGTTATGCCGTTCAATTTTGATTATGGTTCATTGCAAGTATTATATTTAGGATTCCGCTTTGTGAATTGCTTATTTAGGGATTAGTCTTACTACATTTCTGGACACTCTATAGATATACTGTCTGCCAGGCTGAGGATGCTGCTGACATGACAATCATATTCTTCCCCTACTTCTGGTTTCACATGTACAGTTGTAACCAGCAGTATGACATATAGTTTGACAAAGATAGGGCCATGAGATGTGCAAATGTTTCGATAAAGTTTGTGAACCCGGCAAAATTATTCATTTTTTTGTGTAAACATTTATGTGAAAATCTGTAAACTGTAAATAAAATCTCTAAGGTTTTCATGACCATGTACATGATCCTTTACATACAGAACTGCCAATTACTGAAAAAATGAGCTTCAAAATTGCAATATTTTGTTTATATGAGCAACATTTTGCAGCCTTCCGACAATGACAAAATGTTGAGAAATTTCTTGAAAAATTTCTTGAAAAATGCAAAATGAAAGCAAAATACAGATTTTTTTTCAAACTAACTTTAAAGACATAGGGGGCTATGCACTAAGCTCCGATACGTCACTTTTAGAGCGCAAAGTGCTCTTCGATCGTGATTTTTGGCTCAACCCGATGCACTAAGCAACGCAAACAGGCACTTTGCGCTCTAAAAATGACTTTTTCTAAGTCCAACTTTGCTCGATCGCAGCCCTGTTTGCGTGAAATTCTGCCCTTAAGCGGGATGCACTAAGCAACGCAACCTTAGCAAACTCGAAAGTTGCGTTGATTAGAACACGTCAGGTCAGAGTAGACGCAAAGAAATCTGGACTTAGAAAAAATTCTGTTTTTTTTTTTTGCATGCGCAAAACCCATACAGCAGGCCTACGGGTGTCCCCGTCTGACCCCGCGGGGGTCCCGACGGAGCCCGGGGGTCGCACGGGTGTCCCCGGCTGATCCCGCGGGGGTCCGGGGATCCCCGGCTCACCAAGCGGGGTTCCCTGCGAGAGGTGTCCCTGTGGCTGTCAGGGGGTCCCCGCGGCCATCCCGGGGTCCCCGCGGGAGTCCCAGGGTACCCGCGGGCCTGCGGTACCAATGTTGCACCTCCAAAAATAAAAAACAACCATTCTAACTAAATACACCCCCTAACACATACTATACAGTAATGGCCAACATTACTATTATCCAAATATGAATAATAATGCATTGGCCATTTTAAATACATTTAAATTACAATAAATACAGTCAAAACATTTAACACTTACGTTTTACAGGCACCCACGATGAAGGCCGTCTTTATCCTCATCTTCATTCTGCCCATGCCCCTACGGTGCTGCAAAACATGCACAACAATTACAATAGCCAATGTAATGTCCCCTAACCCCTTAATCACCATAGCGGTTATTAACCGCTACAGTCATTAAGGGGTTAACCCACCCTCACCCACAACTCGGGAGGCCTACATACCCTCCCACTCTAACCCCCCACCCCATGAGGCCTAACCACCCTCACCCACTACCCACAAGGGAGGCCTACCACATACCCTTGGGGCCAATACACCCCCCCCACAGCTACAGTACAATAATGTGCCAAATAACTATTATCCAGATATGGATAATATATTATTTGCCCATTATGAAACACATAAAACATCCACAAATCAAAACATGAATTTTTAATTTTAAAACCACCACATTGCATGTTAAAATAAATACAGCAGCCATTGCAAATACAGGCATACCCCGGTTTAAGGACACTCACTTTAAGTACACTCGCGAGTAAGTACATCTTGCTCAATAGGCAAACGGCAGCTCACGCATGCGCCTGTCAGCACGTCCTGAACAGCAATACCGGTTCCCTACTGTACCGAAGCTGTACGCAAGTGGGGAGACTATAGAGCCTGTTACAGATGCGTTATTTACATCAGTTATGCACGTATATGACGATTGCAGTACAGTACATGCATCGATAAGTGGGAAAAAGGGAGTGCTTAACTTTAAGTACATTTTCGCTTTACATACATGCTCCGGTCCCATTGCGTACGTTAATGCGGGTTATGCCTGTATAAATAAAAAAAACTTCAGCTACACAAATGTCTATGAAATGTCACACAATTGCATTGTGTGTACATGATGCAATTAATCAGTGCATCATATAACACTATGCAAAATATATGTAACAATAAAATACACTATGAACAATGTCCCCTAACCACCAATGCCATCCTGAAAATCAATTAGAAACTAACCAACATCAATACAATTAGCATCAGTCAATTAATCCATTTCCTCAAACAATTAAAATACAATACAAATCAATTATACAATTCCCTATTCAATTGCTAAAGCCAAACCATTGCCAAAACAATTCTAATTTAAAGTAACCACCATCATTCTAATCTTACTACCATAAAGAAGCCTTTAGCTAAATACAAACTACATTATTCACAACAATGACAAAATAAAGATGCTAAATACATTATCCATACATGAAAATAACCTAAACATGAGCCAAACAATCAATTATTATCCCTGTATGTCTATCCATACAGATAGATAAACATAACATACAGGGGCAATAATACAGAATCAAATACAATGCATTTACATACAATACACCCATTCAGTGTCCGTGAATGTATTATATACATACATACATTAACGGGCATTAAATGGGAGTGAAAAAATAAAAGATATGCATGAAAAATCATAAAAACCTGTAAAAGTAAAATTAATAAACTTTTCTTTTGTTTACTCACCATTAGATGTCCACTCTCCGAAATCCAAGCGAGCCGGAAGCACAGGAACCAATCCACAGGTAAGCCATAAAATAAAAAACCATAACAAATCCACGTTTGTGTCTTCTTTCTTCTTTGGGGTCTTCTGGGGTCTTCTTCCATCTTCTTCCATCTTCTTCCGGCTTCTTCCGTCTTCTTTGGCCACGCCCTTCTTCTCTTCTTAGGAGGGGAGATGTTCCCTCCTCGGCGACTAGCTTCAAAATGAGTCGACATAGGCTTTTATAGGCCTATGTTGTCACATTTTGGTCAAATGTTTCACACGGTCCTGATTGTCCCCAATAAACATGCTAATGTGCCTTAACGCCTTCATTGCCTTAGCGGCTATCCGCTAAGGTAATGAAGCTGCATTAATGTATTTTAAATAATAGTGTGCGGGAGCAGGGGGTCCCCTGAGCTGAACCGCATTGATTTCTACCTCAGAGACCCCCTGCTTCCCGAGTTACAGGCCCCGGTTTGGGGCATCGGTGCCAGTGCGGACGCCATCTTTATAGAGCCCACGTCACGGCTTGGACGCTACAAAGATGGTGGCGGCACTGGCACCCGATGCCCCATACCGGGGCCTGTAACTCGGGAAGCAGGGAGTCTCTGAGGCAGAAATTAATGCGGTTCAGCTCAGGGGACCCCCTGCTCCCGCACACTATTATTTAAAATACATTAATGCTGCTTCATTACCATAGCGGATAGCCGCTACGGTAATGAATTATTGTTTATTGTTATGTATATTTTAATACTAGTGTAGATGTGAAGGGGGTCGCGTGAGCTAAACCGCATTGGTTACAGGTCCGAGGACCCCCTAGTTCAGGAGATACAGGCCCCTTTATGGGGTGCCGGTATCCCCTGCAGAATGTAAATAACCCGGTCACGTGACGCGGGAGCTTTAAACTGCAGGGGATACCGGCACCCCATAACGGGGCCTCTAACTTCTGAAGTAGGGGGTCCTCGGACCTGAAACCAATGCGGTTCAGCTCGGGAGACCCCCTGCTCATGTACACTATTATTAAAATGTTTTTATTTAGTGTAGGATCGCCTGTAGCAGTCTTGCATGGAAATAGCAAATCTCCATGCAAATGTTACAGGCGGCTTTTTTTTCTATCAGCTAGCGAACAGAGAGGTTCAGAACGCTAGCAAGGGGAAAAAAACAAACCGTACTCTGTGGCTGGTTTGAGCTATTTTGAGCTGGTACGTTAAAAAATGGCCTCAAGGCTTTAGTGCATAGCGTCCCCGGCCTCACTTTTTAGCGAACGTGCTTTTTGGCCAAATCAAAACGCAAAGCCATTGAGCTTAGTGCATAGCCCCCATACTGTACTACAGTAGAGGCAGCGATTATTCTAACAAAAACCAGTGGCAATTCCCCAAAAGACCCAGGTACACCCAGGTACATTCTGAATACATGCCTTAAACTTTCCTTAAACTAGCCCCAGCATTTCTGCATTGATTAATGGCCTATCAGATTAACAGCGGGGGGTCCCTGGCAGTCCCATTCAAACTGAATTGGACTGCCAGGGATCCCTGCTGTGTTAATCCTATGGGTCGTTAGTCAATGCAGAAATGCCTTAAACGTGCCTCAAACTAGCCAGAACATACCCAGCACATACCCAGCACATACCCAGAATGTAACCCGGCTAGTTTACAGCAAATGTTAGAATAAACGTTGCCTCTACTGTACATCTCAAATAGTGCCTAAGTTGAAGAGGAACGGTAAATTATACAGCATGGTGTCTAGATCAACTTGGAGTACAAATACCTAAACATAATTTTGTATATTCCATTTACCATGGCAATTTCTGTGCAACATTTTACCTCTTCATGTCTGTTTAGAGGTGATGTAATAAATGACAGGGCATAAATCTTGCTTTTAAAATAGAGAGTTATTCTTAATAGAAATGAAATAGCAAAAGTATGGGAAGTTCAGCTTGAGACGAGTTAATGATTTAAAGTTAGTGCAGAAACGGTATTTGGGTTTTCCATTGTATGGTATTTTCTTAGCCAAAATATATAACTGTTGAACTTCTCAGATTAACTAAAAAATGTAATAAATGGATAAAAATAAGAGTATAGACTTTTTATCTATTATTAATTATAAATCTCCTTCACATTCTCCATACTTTTGGCATTCATAACAAAGCTCTATCCTGGATCTCCTCTTACCTCTCCCATCGTACTTTCAGTGTCTCTTTTTGCAAAGACCTCCTCCTCCTCTATCAATCCCTCTGTCCTGGGACCCCTTCTCTTTTCTCTGTACACACTATAGGTGACCTAATCACCTCTCTTGGGTTCAAATATCACCTCTATGATGATGACACACAAATTTATTTTTCTACCTCTGACCTTACACCTGCTGTACAGACTAAAGTTTCTGAATGTTTCTCTGCTATATAATTATGGATGGCCCTCCGTCAACTTAAACTTAACATGGCAAAAACAGAGCTCCTCATACTTGCTCCCAAACCTGGCCCTATTTCCTCCTTCCACATTACTGTTGGAAGTACTATCATTCAAAGTAGCCCAATCATGCTGCCTAGGGTTCACACTCGACTCCTCTCTCACATTCTCTTCTCACATTCAAAAGGTAGCAAAAAACTATCATTTTTCCTCTGCAGTATTACTAAGATATGCCTTTTCCTCTGTTGCCCGACTGCAAAAAATCTGACACAGATCCTGATTCTCTCCCGCCTCCACTGCTGTTACCTCCTGCTGTCTGGCCTTCCTGCCGCTCACCTGTCTCCCCTACAATCTATCCTAAATGCTGATGCCAGAATCACTCTCCTCTTTCCTAAATCTGTCTCAGCATCTCCCCTGCTGAAATCCCTCTCCTGGCTTCCTATCAAATCCCGTATCACGCACTTAATTTTCCTCCTCACTTTTAAAACTTTACACTCTTCTGCTCCTCCTTACATCTCAGCCCTAATTTCTCACTATACACCATTCCAACTCTTGCCTTCTGCTCAAGGATGTCTTCTCTCTACCCAATTTGTATCTAAAGCCCTTTCCCGCCTTCAACCCTTCTCACTGACTGCCCCACACCTCTGGCATGCTCTTCCCCTCAATATCCGTCTAGCACCCTCTCTATCCACCTTTAAGACCCACCTTAAAACACACTTGCTTAAAGAAGCATATGAGTAGCTCCATGGCTGATAATTAACACGTCATACATTAACCTTCGCCCCTTGCAGACACACTTACCAGAACGCCCTCCTACTGTCTCATTCTTCCTACCAACAAATTAGATTGTAAGCTCTTCGGAGAAGGGACTCCTTTTCATAAATGTTACTTTTATGTCTGAAGCCCCTTTATGTGTTATTTATATTATTTATTATTTATATGATTGTCACATATATATACGTATAAAGACATACATACTTACATACACACACACACACACACACACACACACACACACACACACACACAAACACACACACACACACACACACACACATACATACATACAATTGAAAAGGGTGGTGGCAGTTGGATGAGAAGTATGCATTCTGTAGTTTTGTTATCTGTATCTATCACTTCCTAAAAATAAGCATTCCTTCATGGTCGCTATGGCAACTAAATGTTTAATAAACCAAACAATCTTCTAAATGATCTGCCCATATAATGCTTTACTAACCGCTAGGGTATACAATGCGTTACCTCCTCTCATTCTCAATGGGGAGGGAGGGCTTAACTTGCGACCCTGGGACATCTACTCCGACCGCTCACTTCCTCTACTGTATTTGTTATGTCTAAAATATTTTTGGGGTTATCTGTCACAGCAGATATAGGACCTTGCCAAGGGTATTTACTATTAAAGTATCCATCTTTATGGAGGGGTTTTGGGGTGTGTAATTAACCATGGGTGCTTAGCTGAGATGCAATGCCTAAAGTTAATCCTCAGACTAAAGGATTTTTGTAAGGTTATACAATTTTGCATTAATCTTGCTCTTAGCTGTGAGGCAAAAAAGTTGGTTATGGTTTGAGTTGAAAAGGTTCCGTAATATTTATAACATAAATATTTAGTAAGTTATTGATAAGTCACCGTGGCCTTTACTACCACCTTCTGGTTGTCTGGTTGTCTGCTTATTTATGTTCAACATTTTAGACTGGGGAAGGGTGAGAGTTAGGCCTGCAGGGGACATGTAAATTATACTTTTCAAATACAGAATGCTGACTATTAAAACTTATTCAAGTACAGAGTTTGTGATGTTTAACACGATTCCAGTACAGGGGAATGTTTACATGTAAATTAGATCTAATAGACTTGACATGATGGTGCACAACGCATTTTAAATGTGAATTCTACAAACTGTATGGTAAACATTTCCCTGGTTTTTACTAGAATTCTTGAATAGACATTTCCATACATTTTTTCTTCAGGCAATATCTTACTGTTCCCAAATGAATCTCACAGAGTTCTTATTTTAATTAGACAAGACATACATTGATATATTGGTCATGACGCTCATTATAAGCAAATTAGACAACGGTGCTACAGATTACATTTTTGGCATACAGACGTAGCAGGATTCACTGTACCCCAGAAAACTCAACATATTCTGTTATAATGCAGAATATCACAGAGTTTCTATAGGATTTAATGACTCTGAGTTACTTAGGCAGATGGCATTGCAAATTATCCAACACAAATATAGTCAATGATGTCAAGCTTATGGTTTATAAAAAAACGCGCTTGCCAAAATGTATAAACACATTGTTTAAAAAATATATACTTTTTCTTTATAATAACTTCCTGTTCCCTTTAAAAAAAAAAAAAATATGCTGCTGATGTTAATCCTAGTGATGTCTGTTTTCTTTCTTGGAGATGAGTGGGAAGTTAACTGCAGTAAGATTTAGTTAATGGCTCATATTTGTAATGAAGACATGCTTTATTTTTGCATAACCTTGTACAATAATGCAACTTCATGATCCAGTACATCATGAAGTTATACTAAAATATTTCGGGTTTATATAGTTCTTTGTGTAGTACGGAGAAAGGGCCATTAAATTACCATGTGAACCTCAGAGAATAAAACACTCAGAAAGCTGAAAGAATAGGAGAGTCTGTTTATTGTTATCATTTGTTTTTTTGGGGTTTTGCAGGTATTTTGTGAGCAGTTTGACGACAAAGCGTGCACCTATTTCCCTTTGGTGGGTATTGAAAAAGATAAAAGTTTAAATGTAGCAAAAATGTGCAAATCTTGTCTATATTTCTGTATAAAATGTAAAACAAAATATAAAGAGCAAGAAAAAAATGAATATATTTCCCCCAACAGATCCCATAAGAAAACAGCTTGTTCTGTTCTGCTTGATATGCTGGATTGTTGTTCCTTATGAATTGATAATAATACATATTTTATCAATTCAAAAGTGCTCCATGTGTGATAGGCAAACCAAACCAAAATAAAATATAAATTAATGTCATTGGGTATCTATAAACTGTAATATATCCAGTACACCGAGTCCCCAAAAACATTTATGTTCATCAGTCCATGCAGGTATTCCTGGGAGGACTTATGCATCTTTAATGGATGGTCCTTTCCCCACCTAATGAGCCACAAAGAAATCCTAGAAGTAAAAGCACAACAGATTACTTTAATAGTGAGGTAACATTTAATTATAACAAATGGAATAAAAATGTAGCAGAGATATTCAAAAGTATAAATCTTTAAAAATGCACGTCAGGGCCAGCTGCTGAAGATAGCAATGATCACCTCTCTGTCCTTGATCTAGTGCCATGCTCCAACAGGTTTGGCTCCCTTTTCAGCATCTCCATCAGTCATGGATCCCAGCTGGAAGTAGTGTCATGGCTTTGTGACAGCAAAGTATCGCGTGCAGAATGACCATCTCTGTAGCAACCCAATGCATTTTGCAGGCTTTGACTTGCTTCCTGAGGGGTTCTCACCAACTACTTGGCATGTGTGTAGTTTAAATAGCCTCCCAACATAGAGGGTTTATGGTATAGAATCAAATAATATAATAATTAGGAACCACCTACAACAAATTATGTAGTGTCTAAATTAAGATAACAATACAATATACAGTATGACTACATACAGTTTTGAAATGATCATATAAACATGTATATGTACAGTATCAAATGCATTTAATGGTTATAATCCATGAAAATCCATATAAAAGACCTCATAATCTTGTACTGTATTGTATGTCTTTATTTGTATAGCGCCATTGATGTACATAGCGCTTCACAGTAGTAATACACATGGTAATCATATAAATAACAAATAATATAAATAACAGGTCATGGGAATAAGTGCTTCAGACATAAACGTAACATTTAGGAAGAGGAGCTTCTGCAGGGGGCCAAGCTCTATGCATCATGTGCCTAGTAATATTTACTGTATGGTGCTACTCATATGCTTCTTTAATCTTTATCTAGGACTAATAAGGAAGTATCTACTTTATATTTTGGAAAGTTGTTTGTCTATTTGCCTGTTCGCTATGCATTTGGACACATCTTAAGACATCGTAACCACATTTTGTATAATGACTCCTGAGATCAAGGAGCAGGTTTCCACCTCTGTTTGGATACAATTAGATGCCATTTTGAATCAAGATGATGGACTGAACCTTTAAAAACTTTTTAGCCAAAATTTGTCAGGTTTTTAGTGTATGTGTATGTATGTAAGTATAGTTGCTCCCAAGCCGCAGATTCCCTCCGCTCGGGCGGGGGAACCTTAGATGTCATTACTGAAGCCCGCTGGAGCTTCCTTTCATTCCGGCTGCCCAGACGATACCGGAGCTGTGGTGACGGCACCCCGGCAGGAGCGTAGAGATGGATCCCCAAGCCTTGAACTTGGCCAGGACAGAATCAGGCACCTGGACTAACAGCTTACGACACACTCACACCGGAAGACAGAGGTAAAGTGCTCCTGGCAAACGGAGCCGATCCGCATGGCACAAGATGATTGTCTGCAGCGATTTCTCCACACAGAGGATGACATCCTGAAAGTAGCGGTCCTTTTCCTGCGCCATCAAGGCAAGCGAGAAGGGTCCTTTCTCCCCGGTCACCTTGGCAATTGGTAAGTCCCCTTTAAATTTGCAGTATGGAGCGGAATCACTACTCAGAGACTCTGCTCCGAAATCGGAACCTGTACTATAGTGCTCCCCGCAATAAGTGACGGCGGGAGCGCCTGGAACAGGACGGAATACCTTGTATAGTAAGTCCAGATAACCTTTCCCTACATCCGCCGGTAGTCCATCTGAGTCTTTGTAGTTGCCAAATCATCAGGAGGACAGTTGGCTCCATCCCTGGATAGGGCGTAATGCCGGCAGGCCCCCGTGGCTGGAAGTAAGGTACATCACACTGCTTGCAGTGGGACATAACCTCCAGTTTTCCTCCCGGGAGATCTCCTCCCCAGATGGGACACAACAGTTGAAGAAAGTTCTTTCCCTCAATGTTAATTAGTAGGACCCCTCCTGACAGCTCCAGTCTTTGGGCTATTTGTTCAGCCATAATGGTAGACGATTTAGTATGTGGACGAGTCAGACACTGCTCTGACTTAGGTAGTTACCACATGCGTCTGTTGGGTGTAATAGCTTCATCCGGCTACACCCCACTTGATGGCAGTTAAGTTCACATCTCCTCCCCCTGGTGGATCCAGGAGTCCCATACGCTTTAGAAAGGGCACGGCCACAGCTTTCGCGCCAAGCCACATACAGTATATTTTGTAAAATTAGGGCTTGCATCTTTCAAACTCTGCACACGGTTCTCCCGATTTTGGTGGGAACCGCTCTCCAACCTCAGGATCCTCATCAGGGACCCTGGATTCACATTAGTGCATGTCTGGAGTTCCATGTTGGGGGTGCTATTGTTTCAAGTGTTCCACACCGGTGGCATACTCCGCATGCACTGTTGAACAATGTAGGGTGCAGGCTGGTAATTCCTTCTTGGGGGGGGGGGGCGATATCATTTCAAGCTTCCACACCGTTGGCATACTACCACTTGCGCTCGGCTGATACCATGGTTTTCACACACATCTCAGCTCTGGAACAGATAAGTAGTGGAGTACATCATTGATAATTCCATCTTGGGGGTGCTATCATTTCAAGCCTTCCACACTATTGGCATATTATCGCGTGCACTTGGCTGATACCATGATTTTCACGCACATCTCAGCCCTGTAATGCGAAGGGACATGGCTCTGATACGGTGGGTTTCAAGCACTTCTCAGATATGCAGATATCCCAGTCAAGTTTCAAATGGCTCTGATACAGTGAGTGCCCCCATTCACTTCTCAGATTAGCAGCGGTGAGCTGCAATCATGAGTTGGATGCTACCCCTGATACCTCCTCAGGGAGCACCTGAGCTTGCACGTAGTGGGGAATATGTGGCTTGGAAACAGTGACTGGTCCTTCACTTCTCCCTTAGCATATATCCCATTCTCTGTACTTCCTATCCCTATTGTCCATCTCAGCAGCACCTCCAAATGTAACATCCCTATCCCCCCTAAGGGGATCTGATAGGAATTGTAGTGTTAGGGTAGTATGGTGCTCACGTGTAGGCTCTCAGGAGGTCTGAGTCTCCCCAGTTGGTATAGGGAGTAGGCGACAGGACAGGCTTTCAGTCTTTGGTGCTACGCCTCCATTCTGCAGGGCTTTGAAAGAGGCAAGGTTGCATCCCTACAGGAACCTTGTCAGTAACTCAGCCAGATAACAGGAACAGTACAACAGGGTTTTATTGCTCATACAGTTCCTTTTTCACATCACTCCCATGCAAGATAGATATACTGTAGTCTCACAGCTATTCATAGGTCAATCCTAGCAGTTTGAGTCTTGCATCATGATCAGAGCCTGGCTCGCAGGACCATTCCATTGACTAGGCCCCCAGGAGCTTGAGGCAACCTGGACTAGTCCTCACCCCTTATCCCCTGATGGGTCAAGGTAGAATCCAGCCTAGTCCCTAAGGAGCAGGCTGCACTGGAACTCACAAAGAACCAACTACATATGGAAGGATGCCATATTTTATACCAGGGGAGGGTCCTACTCCTAAACTCCGGTAACTGGGCAACAATCCTCCAGTGAGCCCCCCTCCCCTGGCACATGTTCCTATTGTTTCCAGTCTGCACCTGGAAACCGATACAAATTAACACTCCAGTGGAGAGACTCACATGCTGGCCCACGTGAGAGGAATTTAACCCCAACACTGCCTTCTCTTACCAGGACTTATAATGTCAGGCCCAGAAAACACATAGCATGGGGCACTGGGCTACATGTACAATATTCAAATTGTATTTTATTATTGTTATACATTTATTTTTGGGTATGTGTAGTTGTTATGTATTTTAGATATGGTGGCTGGGACACGGAGACATAGCCTAGCAACATCTTAAGTGGTTGTTTAGGAAAGTGTATCCTAGTCACGTGGAGAAGGGTGTTTTAGGAGATGGGGGGAAGGGGTGGAGAATTTCTCTAGTTGTGTATGCTTGTGATTGTTTTTGAGGCTGAGCACACCGCCAGCATTTTTACATCATTCGGTGCCTGTCGCCAGAGACGTGTCCACTCATTGATGCCCGCCGGGAGGAGGTAGAGGGAGGATGGAGCAGCATCTTTTCCCACACTGGCCACTATATAAACTGTGATTGTTACAGGTAAAATTGTGGGTGGCATCTGATGAAACGTTATGCCTACACCTCACCCCATTGGTATGTTGCTATTCTGTCGTAATTGCTTTTTCTTTACATTTCTGTAGCATGATTAATGTTATCCTCTTGCCAATACTAAATTATTTTTTCTATATTTTGATTGCAGTGTTTTATTTCTTTTTCATAATATGTTTTAGGTGGCAAAGAGGGGTTCCCACCTTGAAACTTAGCACCCAGTTTATTGATTTAACATTTATTGTTCTTATTTTTTAGATGTTCTTTTCTCGTAAGATTTCATTTTTGTTGTTCTTAAGCTATACAATGAAACATCTGTGTCACGGCCAAAAATGATAAAATGATAAATAGCAACTTAATTCTCCATCAAAATATATATATATATATATTTTTTAACCCACATTATTAACATCATGCCTTGCAAAGTCCATTTCTGCACCCCAAAATGTAAGGCTATTACATACTAGATACACAGAAGCGAAATTTTAACTGAGAGATTCATGTACCAATTTTTCATCCGATAAGGAATTTGCAAAGCACATAAAAGGTGACTAAAAACCCTATCCGTATAGCATATAAAAATATTACTTGTGAGCACATTCACATGTCTTTGAAAGGTGTGCAACCGTGCTTTTCGCCATTATCCCCTAGCATACAGTGCTTCCATGCTCATGTAATGTGAGCATGAGATAAAAAGTGGCACTGTGTGCTCATTTGCATGTCATTTCCCAGAATCCCTTGCTGCAGTGGAAGTGCTGTTTGCTGGGTGATAATGGTGACAGACAGGGTTGCAGACCTGTCTAAGACATGCAAATGAATATACAGGAATATTTACAGTTGCTTTATGCTTTACTGTGGAGGGTTTTAGTCACTTTTTTTACCCACCATAACCTTAATAGTGGTGGTATATATATATATACTTTGTTAAGTTATTATGGGTAAAAAAAGTGACAAAAACCCTCCACAACAAAGCATATAGCAAATTGAGATATTACTGTGTGCTCATTTGCATGTCTTAGACAGGTCTGCAAACCCGCCTTTCACCGTTATCACCCAGCACACAGCACTTCCACTGCAGCAAGGGATTCTGGGAAATGACATGCAAATGAGCACACTGTGCCACCTTTCTAAGACATGCAAATCAGCATACAGTAATATATATATATATATATATATATATATATATATATATTACGGAACGGAAATAGCTGTGTTAATCCAGTTGCGAATGAATGAGTTCTTCAGTATTAGGTGACATATATATATATATATATATATATCAAGCAGAAAAAGAAAAAAGCAGCGCCTCTATTATGGTAGATCAGTAAAGTGAATAAACTAAATAAAATAAATTAAAATAAAATATAAATAAATGGTATAAACTATATAGTAAAAAATAATTAGTAGCACAGATCAATATTAAAACTGTAAACCATAAACATAAAAATGAATTGTTAAAAATACAAGAAAAATGATTTTTTTAAAAACAAGAAAAAAGAGAGTGTAAAAACCAGTCCTCAAAGATAAGTCCAATATTGATGTGGGTTCCGGTATAGAGGGTCTCCGGAAGCTCTCAGTGTGGACAAACCACGTCCACAGTGAATCTAAGGGAAAAAGGGAAGAGAGAGCGCACGCCCATAGCGTAAAATTGTATTTTAATGAGGGGAGGGGGAAAGGGGGGTAAAAAATGCACTCACAAGGGTACAATAAAATCTAGCATTGCGTGATATAATCACCACCATCCGGTTAGTGTCTGCAGCGTCTTGGGGCAGTCCCAGTATTGCAGTATCAGGATCGTAGTCCCAACAGATGTCCAGGGCAGATGGTATTCAATACAACTGTATTAGAGTCCTGGAAAATGGCTCCGTGTAGTACAGGCTTCTGCAGCAGTTGCGCATGGATCAGTCCATTCCAGCACTCGGTGATGACGTCAGTGTCAATGCGTCTGACGTTATGACGCTCCCTGACGCGTTTCGTCACTCTCGGGTAACTTTCTCAAAGGGAAGTGTGGAGAAGGGGAAGGTCCGGTATTTAAATACACAACCTGATCATATCAATTACTTTGAACGTCCCCCCTCTCTCAGCTGAAGGTACTCGGTGCTAATACATATTTGCAAATGCCCAAATTTACATGTTAAAACTTGCTGGAAATGGAGATAGATAGTACACAGTGTATAACATCAATCAGATAGTTCACCATAAATGAATCCAAGGGGAACTACCTCTCATGTCTCACAACAATAAAGCCAATATCAATTAGGTCCATCATAGAAACAATGGAAAAATAGAAGACTACCAATTTGTAATGACTTACTATATTATTTAGAGGTCTATGGTCAAAAATGAACCAAATAGAGATCCCCCTATATTCATTCAGTATTAAACAATAATGCCAATACAACATCCAATTATCACAGGGGCCATGACGATAAGTAACACATACATAAATAATTTATATAATCACAGACTCAATACGTGATTTGACAAATAGTTAACCCCTTGATTGGAGAATATTCTAATGACCTATGTTAACAAAGACATACATAAAAAATATATATATATAAAAAAAAAATATATATAAAAAAATATATAAAAAATATACATAAAAAATATATAACGAACATGTATGGTCTCTATGCCACGGACAGAGCCAGCTGTCAGGAGGAATATGGGTGTTTGAATAAAACAAGATGTAGTGGTATATATATATATATATATATATATATATATATATATATATATATATATATAAGTATTAATCCAAATATATTAGTGCAAATAAATAAACTCATGATATAATATTGTGCTCAGTGAAAATATATACATTGAACGAATTATATGTGTTTCTAATGATGGGGCTAATTCCAAGTACTGGAAAAATGCGACTAGGGTGTGTAAATATATAATAATGTCGTTTAAAGTGTATATCTGTGTTAATCGAACGAACCATAAAACCCATATATAATATTACCTAATAAATCAGTGATTATTCAAGGAAAAATATCAATTAAAAAGATGTAAATGAAATGAAAATACTAGATCAAAATATATATATATATATATATAAAAATAAGAATATAAATAAAAAAAAATTTGGAAAAATTGTAATGACCCCCTGCTCCGAGGCTATTGTGTGCGAAACCTACCAAATTCAAACACAATTTATCCAAGGGTGAGCTGGACGCATTGAACAAGCTAAAGGCCAACCATGATATAGTCATTAGACAAGCCGATAAGGGGGAGGCATAGTCAACCAGGACTTGTCTGCGTATCTCTCTGAGGCACGTAGACTCCTGGGTGACCTGGCCTCCTACACTTTACTAGAATCCGATCCAGTGGACTCCTACCAGTTGTCATTGAGGGATCTCCTTATTACTGCCCTGGGTGATGGTATTATCTCAAAATCTGAGTTTAAGTTTTTATATTCCTCACATCCCCGCACTCCCATTTTTTATCACTTACCTAAAGTGCACAAATCCCTATCTAACCCCCCTGGCAGACCCATAGTATCGGGGGTGGAGTCGATGACATCGAGCCTGTCCCACTATGTTGATTATTTTCTTCATCCCTATGTAGCTTCGCTCAGGTCCCATGTTAGGGACACGCTCCATGTCATCGATTCCATCTCTGAAATTAGGTGGAAATCCACCTACCTATGGGCGACATGTGATGTCACATCACTTTATACCTGCATTGAACATGCCAGGGGGTTGGAAGCCATTAAATACTGGTTAGATAGGGATTCACTTTTTCCAGAAAAACACAAGAATTTTATTTTACAATGCATTCACTTTATCCTCACTCACAATTATTTTTTATTTGAAAATAATTTTTATTTACAAATCTGTGGAACGGCCATGGGTACGAGATTCGCTCCCAGCTATGCCAACCTTTTTTTGGGGCACTGGGAGGAGTCCTTTGTGTGGCAGAACACCTTGCTTGGGGCGGGTCTCGTATACTATGGCCGTTTCATAGATGATATCATTATGATTTGGGATGGGGGAAGAATCGGTGTTATCTGGGATTTTGAGTTCCTTCAATGACAACTTGTTGGGACTTAGATTTACATTTGAGATCAGCAAACTCTCCACTGTTTTTCTGGATCTGGCTCTTAGTACAGACACAGACTTGAATATTATTACCACCACACATTTCAAGAGTGTGTCTGTAAATAGCTATGTTCATGCGTCCAGCAACCACCACAAACAGTGGCTCATCAATATTCCCTTGGGGCAGTTCCACAGAATACGTAGGAACTGCACAAGGGATGTTGATTTTAAGAGCCAGTCTGCCATACTTGGAAAGAGGTTTCTTTCCAAAGGGTATGATCCGGTTCTGATTTCAGACTCTTTCAACGAGGTGAGCTCATCTGACAGATCAACCTTATTGAATCAGTCAAAAAATAAAGTAAATAAGGGGATTCGCCTCGGTTACGATACTCCAGTAGTTCATTCAGAGATGGAGGCATCGACATGTAGGTTTATCACTAACTACAACCAGTCCTTTAGATCTATTAATAAAATTCTAAATGATCACTGGTCTGTTCTTAAGTGCGACCCATATCTAGGACCTACCTTGCCCGAAAGAGCGAGGGTGATATATAGGAAAGCTAGAAACATTAAAATCATTTTAGCTCCCACTAGATTGAGGTCCTCTTCCACTTTAACTACTGCTAAACTTCATAAGGGCCCACTGGGAAACCACTTATGTGGTCGCAGTCGATGCATCACCTGCAGGCATCTCCTGAATCAGGCTCAGGTCTGTTCTTCCACCAGAGGTACCACTCATGCTATTAAAAGTTCCATTAACTGCCTCAGCACATATGTAGTATATCTGATCCAATGTGGATGTAATTTAAAATATGTGGGACGCACCACCAGGACTCTTGGAACGCGGTTCCTGGAACATAGGAGAAATGTCATCAAAGGTCTCAATAATCATAGTTTATCTAGACATTTCAAAAATTTCCATCAACAAGATCCTAAACTATGAAAATAATGGGAATTGAGAACATCTCTCCAAGTATTCTTGGTGGTGACCGGTTTAAAACCCTGTGCAGGCGGGAAACTTTTTGGATCCACCAATTGGGCACTCTAAGCCCGGGTGGACTCAATGAATGTCTCGATGTGAGTACATTCATATAATGGTTCCTTGGACGTCTCCTCCTGCTAGATTTCCTCTGCCTTCTGCCATCTTCTGTCTGGTTCTCTCCTTGGGGTACATAGACCCCACATCCCCATCCTATTCCTCCTCCCCCCCTTCCCCCCCTCTTTCTCCCCTCTTCCCCCCCCTTTTCCCCCCCTCCCCACCTCCTCCCCTCCCCACAGTCTCCTTTCCCGTTCCTCTCCCCCTCCCCCCTCTTTTCCCCACCCTACCCTTCCTCTCCCCATCCCTATCCCTGCCCCTGCCCCTCCTCCTGCCTCGGAGCAGGGGTCATTACCATTTTTCCAATTTTTTTTTTTATTTATATTCTTATTTTTATATATATATATTTTTTGATCTAGTATTTTCATTTCATTTACATCTTTTTAATTGATATTTTTCCTTGAATAATCACTGATTTATTAGGTAATATTATATATGAGTTTTATGGTTTGTTCGATTAACACAGATATACACTTTAAACGACATTATTATATATTTACATACCCTAGTCACATTTTCCCAGTACTTGGAATTAGCCCCATCATTAGATACACATATAATTTGTTCAATGTATATATTTTCACTGAGCACAATATTATATCATGAGTTTATTTATTTGCACTAATATATTTGGATTAATACTTATATATATATATATATACCACTACATCTTGTTTTATTCAAACACCCATATTCCTCCTGACAGCTGGCTCTGTCCGTGGCATAGAGACCATACATGTTCGTTATATATTTTTTATGTATATTTTTTATATATTTTTTTTTATATATATTTTTTTTTTATATATATATTTTTTATGTATGTCTTTGTTAACATAGGTCATTAGAATATTCTCCAATCAAGGGGTTAACTATTTGTCAAATCACGTATTGAGTCTGTGATTATTTAAATTATTTATGTATGTGTTACTTATCGTCATGGCCCCTGTGATAATTGGATGTTGTATTGGCATTATTGTTTAATACTGAATGAATATAGGGGGATCTCTATTTGGTTCATTTTTGACCATAGACCTCTAGATAATATATTAAGTCATTACAAATTGGTAGTCTTCTATTTTTCCATTGTTTCTATGATGGACCTAATTGATATTGGCTTTATTGTTGTGAGACATGAGAGGTAGTTCCCCTTGGATTCATTTATGGTGAACTATCTGATTGATGTTATACACTGTGTACTATCTATCTCCATTTCCAGCAAGTTTTAACATGTAAATTTGGGCATTTGCACATATGTATTAGCACCGAGTACCTTCAGCTGAGACAGGGGGGACATTCAAAGTAATTGATATGATCAGGTTGTGTATTTAAATACCGGACTTTCCCCTTCTCCACACTTCCCTTTGAGAAAGTTACCCGAGAGTGACGAAACGCGTCAGGGAGCGTCATTACGTCAGACGCATTGACACTGACGTCATCACCGAGCGCTGGAACGGACTGATCCATGCGCAACTGCTGCAGAAGCCTGTACTACACGGAGCCATTTTCCAGGACTCTAATACAGTTATATTGAATACCATCTGCCCTGGACATCTGTTGGGACTACGATCCTGATACTGCAAGACTGGGACTGCCCCAAGACGCTGCAGACACTAACCGGATGGTGGTGATTATATCACGCAATGCTAGATTTTATTGTACCCTTGTGAGTGCATTTTTACCCCCCTTTCCCCCTCCCCTCATTAAAATACAATTTTACGCTATGGGCGTGCGCTCTCTCTTCCCTTTTTCCCATATATATATATATATATATATATATATATATATATATATGTAAATATAGCTGTATGCTCATCTGCATGTCTTAGGCAGGTCTGCAACGCCGCCTTTCCCCATTATCACCCAGCATACAGCACTTCCACTGCAGCAAGGGATTCTGGGAAATGACATGCAAATGAGCACACAGTGTCACTTTTTGCCTCAATAACCATTTTTAACATGGTTCCCTATAGGCTTAAGCTTGCTGCATGGTCACAGCTTTGAGCACAGCCAGGGTTAAGGTGCATACCCAGAAAACCACCCACAGACAGCTGTTTCGACCTTGATGGGTCTCATCAGTGTGGGGTTGATTTTACTGGGAATGCAAGAGAGGCTATGGGATAGGCTAAACCATAATACTGAGTTAAGTTATGGTGAGTAAAAAAAGTGACAAAAACCCTCCACAGGAAAGCAAATATGTAAATATAGCTGTATGCTCATCTGCATGTCTTAGGCAGGTCTGCAACCCCGCCTTTCCCCATTATCACCCAGCATACAGCACTTCCACTGCAGCAAGGGATTCTGGGAAATGACATGCAAATGAGCACATTATATATATATATATATATATATATATATATATATATATATATATATATATATAGTGCAGCAGGAAGGAATAGCATTAGGGAATTGTTAATAAATGTAAGCAGAATTGTAATCATTATGACCTTATTTTGGTTGCCACACTTTTTTAAATGTTCAGCAAATTGCTAAAAATGTTGATTGTGTTTGACATAATGTCACAAATTTATATACTAATTGCATGTGCTTGCTGAGCTCCACTAAATTGTATGAAAAAGGCCAAAGCTGGTCAGGTTTTATGGAAGTACAGCACGTAAATAAGGTGCAGTTTATTATTTGGATCAATTTCTTACCAGAATGCAGTAGCAGCAAACACTACTCCCATTGGTTCTACTAGCTCTATGTTCTGTAGTGGTATAGTGATTGAGGATGTAACAAAACCACTACACTTTCCCTTGCCCTAATGACATAACTATCCATCTCTACCTCTTACTGAGCTACTGTGCACTTCCTGGTTATGACATCATCATGTCATGATGCCCCTACACGTTTTACTCACTTAGTCAGGAGTCCTCGATCGCGCCCTTTCTGGCATTGGCAATATGAGTTTTAAACAGGTAATTACATTGTAACACACTGCTACTAGTCTAGTTTGTGAGAGGCAGCCACCACACCTCTCTTGATTTCAGAGATACACTCAGCAAGGAGGTGGGTGGTTTCTTTCTCTTTGCCCTTAAGGTTATCACATATCCTTATGTCTGCCCTCCATTATTCATTTGGCAAACAAGCTATATATTCTCACTCTTTTTAAACCTAGTAACTAACCTTGGCAAAGGTAGTCTTTTGTTGCCTATGCATATTAAGGCTACAGTATATATCTCTGCCTCTGTGTTTAGAAATGTTATTGGTGAACAGGATATTTACTTAGGCAAACAAGGTATCTATTTATACCCCCTCTTGAATCTAGTATGTTTCTAGACAAAGGGTACCCCATGTTTCCTGAGTCCATTTTATATTGTTGCCTCTGCTCCTATTAAAATAATTGGCATACAGGTTACCTACTTAGCTGGCCACAGTATATTAACAGACTTACTTGCCAGTGTATTACTCTCCACTTTCTCCTGTTTTTTTTAAACTTTTTTTCTTACACAATTATAAAGGTATATTGCACGAGTGTACCACTTCACTTATTGTCCGCCATCCTCTTTTAATTTTACTTGTTAAAAGTTATGTTCTAATTGCCCAGGTGTGCACCTTAAACTCAATTCTTCTGGGATGGTCTGTGACCCCTACCCCAGACGCTCCTTTTTTCTGTCAATACAAATGAAGTCAGCAATAGTGAAATCATCATTATCATTAATTTAAAGATTAATATGGAGACAGAGTAGTACGGTGGTAACGTCACTGCCTTTGAAGCAGGTAAACGCAGACTGAATCCCAGTAACATTGAGCAAGTCTCTTGTTTAAGGCACCAACAAAATACAGTATATTTTTGAAACAGTGACCTGTGTGCTTGCAGAATTCTGTGTACAGTATAGTTCTATGTACGCTGCAATGCTATAAATATTAAATATGATTATGATTATTATTATTATTAATATCATTATTATTCCTCTTTGGCATATTGCAGTCCTAAACTTAGCTATCTAGGAGCAGCACTTCTAAAATAAAACACAACCTCTGCTGTAACCTCTACCAAATAGAAAATCTGTAACCAATTTTCTTAAAGAATGCAACATATTATACCTTAAATGGGGTAACATTTTAAATATCTAGATGTTTATGACTGTCACTCTAAAGAGTTTGAATACTTTCCAGAAACCCTACCCATACGAGGAATACATTTGCTGTCACTCCTGCATTAAATCCTACAAGTAATGTTATACTTTTATTAAGAGTCAAAGTCGGCAGTTTTAGGGGGATATAGTTGCATGTAACATTTTCAAATCAAAAGTGGAATAGTTTGAAATGGTATCAATCTGAAATATTGAAACCCCCTCCTCCACAATTATGTATGTATTTATTATTTTTTTAATAGACTTTGAGAAAGATGAGCCTAGATTAAGGGGGAGGGAGTTATATTCTGTATCATTGGTTAGTACGGCTGGTATTGCAATGTATCAGGTTCAGAGCTGTTACACTGGAAATAACTGTAATATTCTGTCGTTTCTGAAAAGTTCAAGGCATGGTGTATTAAAGATGAGCTGGTGCTACAGCTAGATAGTCTGTTTACAGTACCTGTTTAGGGGTAATAATTAACTGGTCAAAGACAGTGCTGTTGTGTCACTAAAGAGATGTAATGTGCATTTCAGAGACTAGATCCTACCATGAATTTAACCTCAGCAGTGCAGAGATGTAGGTGCTGCTATTATGCAAAAGTCTGTGGACAATTCATATTGGTTGAAGGATGCCATTAAGAGTCATCCACTGGATTTGCAGTTCTGCAAAAGTCTCTGTTGCATTTTAACTAGTTCTCCAGGTCAAATTCTTTGAACACTGGTAACTCTGAGTACTGCTGCAAATGTTAACCCTGGTTCTTCCTGTAATATACTTTTCTGTTTAGGTGAAATTGTTCAGATATTTTTGGTTATGGTGAAACGTTTCACAAAAAAGGAGTCCTTTTGTTTGTACAATGAAAGTATTGTATTAGTTATGGTGTCCTACAAGTGTCCACAAGCTTTCCTTAAGTGATTTGATTGTTTGAGTCAGTGACCAGGAACACTCTGGGCTACAGTATGCAGCAACAGCAGTCACATGCAACTGTGACCTGAGATGCCACGATAGTACTGACTTTAAGGCGCACTGACATAACAAAGACTAGTCTTAACAACAATTTGTGAGTGGATCAAGATCTATGATCTGCAACCTGCCATATACATATATGTCAAAGACAATTTAAGCAATCTTGATTCCAGCTTCATGGATACAAACAAAACACAAAACGCTCCAATGCTACAATTATACAGTTAAATACTTATCTGTCTCTCTTCTCATAAGTAAGGGCCATTTAGTCAAATTCTTTGGCCAAAGTATTTTTATGTCTGTAACCATACCAAGGACCTTTTTACAGGAGCTACAGTAATACTACCTAAAATGCTCTCTGAATCTCTCTAATGGAAGGAGAAATGTCTCAATAGACTGGTCATTCACAGGTGCATTACAAGACATGCTATCTAAAAGTGGGATGTGAGCATATAATCAAGCTCAGAACCCAAACCACCCCACCATATATATTTGTGTCAAAATTAGTGCTCCTGAGATTGCGACCTAATGTATACAATAAAAGACAAAAAAAGCCCCTTGGCTATCATGGATAGCAAGAGACCATAGATAATGCTAATTTCAGCCTCATTTAGTATAATTCTGCTCTGTTCATCACATATTGGGATACACAAGCAAACCAAGTCTACTTTAAGAGCAAAAGCACATTGTTTACACCAAAATTGGTCAGGGTCAAGTGGACCATTCTCACATTTAAACTGCTGAATGTAACATAAATGTCTAAAATATGAATGTCTTAAAATTGTCATTTACAGTATGGTGGCCAAAGAACAGCAATTGTGTCAGCCATTTTTATCATGCATTACAAAACAATTACTTCATATTTCTAATTTCTGTGGGCTTTGTGATGCAAGAATAGAGGCGTAACCTGACCCAAATTGACTAGATCTCCCTATCATTAGAGCACGAAATATTTGTTCGTTAAAGGTTAATGTGTCTTTTGCTTTTTGCGCCATGTTAAAGATAAATTCTATGGGTGGTACTTGGAGGCCCCTCCTCCCAAATGCTCACCCCTCCCCACCTTTTTAACTTGGGAGGTTTTCTCATTTTGCTGTATGAACAGGATCTACTATGATTGTTTCCCCTCATACAGAGGTAAAAGGAAAGGTTCACAGTTTAGTGTTAGGACTGGCAAAATGTGGTTATACCATGACATTGGTATGCAGGCTTATGACGCTTTGGCCAAAGGGTTTAACTAAATATCCAAGAAAATATTAGTATTGAAGTATTTAACTTTATACTTATTACTATATATGTTTTGTCAATTGGATGTAGCATTGGGTACCTCTGTCTTTTGTTGTAAACTTGGAGTAATAGTAAGCATTTTAAATTAAGATATATATTATCAAAGCCTGCATTTGGTAATGTACTGTATGTTTCTTTTTTCCTGATGGTTTTGAGATGGTTGAAACCACCCTGACTAATGTAACCCTCTTTATCAAGTTGTAAAGGAGGTCACATCAGTTATACTACATACATAGGCAGTGAGCAATCTCTCAGGCCTTATAACAGACAAACATGAGCTCTAGGAACTTTTCTATACAAAATGTGGTTTTTGGGACATCCGTCAAGAATAAGTTACAGACATTGACAAGCTGGTTATGGGACAGAAGCTCTTGGCAAACAATTTAATTCTGGAATTATTCCCTTGTTGCTCTCACTCCTGCACTGGGCAGGTACATAGACTTGTTACCCTGTAGTAAGGGACAAAGTGACAGTCTCTTACATAGTGTCAGCAAAGAGGAAGTGACAAAGCATCTAACAAAACTAGCACGGTGGAGCTTTCACCACCTGTATACGTCGAGACAAGAGCTGACAGTCTAGCAGTGAATGCCATAGCAGGAAGTGTTGAGTTGAGTCGAGGCCGCGAGATCAGGAGAAGAGTGAGATGCAGACCCCAGCTGCTAGATGCCGCTCTGAGGACTCAAGCTGCATACGCCATTTTTGTGTAGTGCCACTTAACCAAAAACACTGGTCTCTGTGTCACGGAAGACCAGTACTTTTAACACTTCTTACCTTCTGGGATCATTCACTAGGCAAAACAAGATAGTGGAATAAAATGAGGTTTATTCGGGTGAAACCTGTGTACACACTATGAATATACAAAATGCAGACAGAATACACACTTACTGGGGGTCTGGAGTCAAAAACTAGCCTCAAATAGGTGCAGGGCTCCTTCTTCAGAAGGCTTACCCTGACCGGGACCTCGTTCCGGGCTTTGTGGTACTCTTTTCGGAGAGAATACCCAACCGCGACCGCTATGTTCTATTCTGAGAACTTGGTCCTCGCGGTTGACTTAGTCTCAGCTAAGCAGACTTTCCTATCTCCACAAACAAAACCTGTTGCTCTGCTATCCACAACAGAGCAATGTTGAAAAGCCCACCATTGCATCACCGACTCAAGCCACTAGATTGTCTGGTTCTCTGATCGAGCAGTCTCCTTACATAGACCCCGCTGTTCTATGTTTAGCATGGAACGGAGACTAGCGATCATAACTCAGCCAGCCAATCAGAATGGGGGATCGTCTGGCTACTGACATCAGAGGAGGAGGCGTGCCATGCCGGATCAAAAAGCTGGCCGAGTGGGAAATATGAATCGGCCAATGGGAAATGTGCCTACCAGCAGTGTCTTCCCCAGCCAACCCATTTCCACCTGCTGGGCAGGCTCCACCAGGTCTGGCAATCTAAAAGGTGCCCCGACGGGGTGCCCTTGTTCTCTGGACCTGGTACTCCTCTCTTCCCCGCTCACCAAACTCTCTTCTGACCTCTGGACATCCTTTCTCTCCTTTGAACTCTGATGTCTATGCATACATCCTGGCACATATGTAGATGCCCGGGCTGACTGCATAGACATTAATGCATACAAAGTAAAACACATTTCACACTTGCTAGTCCATGCTGGGGATATGGTTAATAAAGACATTCTATCAGTGAGTCGCTACTACGTTTTTATGGGGAGATATTGCCTGACAGTATGCACTCGCGCACCCTCAGACCTTACCTGCTCATTGGTTACTTTCACCGGAGAATCGGTAACTTTGGTCCCCAACCCCGTATGCATATTCTGAACACAGTTACCAACCTAAAAATGTGAAAACACACAGAAAGCTTTTTATGACAGACATGCATTTGATCATTGCACACAAATACACTGTCCCCAGCTTATGGCGCTACTTAGCTACTGGGGACATATGTTTTTTTAGAGGTAACTAGTCGGGCTTCACCTTTATTTATGAAGACTGACTAGCTCCACCGTCACACTGTGGACAAAATAAATGTTTTAAATTGTACTGTACTATGTGCTTTTTATCTATTTATGGGTACAGTTTACCTGTTGAAGATTGTGGGAGATCAGATGACCCAGCTGTTTGGAAAACACAGCAAGAGGAAGCATTTAAAGACACACCCTTTTTGCTTTTGACCTACAGATTGCTGTATTAGGCAATTGTATTATGCAGTGTGTCACAGTGTGGAGGAATACTGCACAATTGTCTGTCTCTTTTGATTTTCTCCACAGAATCACCATCATCTGGATCAAGTATCTGGATATCCCCTTAATTAATTGGACTGTTTTTCATACCTTATCTTGGAACTGGTATCGTAACTGTTACTATTTTCATTGCGCCAGGGACTTGAATATTTTTGTTCTATAGAGTCAGAAATGCCTCATATCGAATGGACTTCTCAGGAATATATTTCGGAGTGGTGGTTTAGTAACCAGCCACTATGTACTGCGTACTTCTTCCATACCTATTTAATGAGGATTGCACTAGGAACCTTTTGGTTGGGTCAATCCAAACATACTCTGGAGTTACTAAGCTGTGAACGTCTATCATGACCATGCTTCCTCCTTTTCAATAGTGAGAGCAATCTTGGACCCTTATTTCTGGTGCTTACTTAATGGTTATGTTTCTAACTTAAAACAACAAATGGGCACAGGACACATCTTAATACACTTAGCTATACACATAAACCAATTAACAGGACTCACAGTGAGGAACGCAGTCAGAACTCTGAAGAACCTGCTTCTAGAACTTAAGGTGGAGCTACATACTCTATACTATATACACTATACTCCCTGTAGTGACATCATGGGTCAAAAGACATACAAGTGAGTGGCAATCCTTTCTGAATAGTCATCCTACATCACATGATGGGAAGGAGAGTAACCTTAGTGGACCCAAACACTTAAGCCATTAAGGCCATTCACCATTTAACGCATAGGAAGGGAGAGATAGCTGATTGATTGAAGGATATTTCCCAGCCTCCTCTGATGTCACGAGACTGCATAACACCAGGAAGGACATGGTGTGCATGTGTATGTGCATACACATGCCGACAAAGTATCTCAGCAAGGAGATCTGAAACCTGATACCAAATTGAACTATGCCGCATCTGCAGCTCTTGCAAACCCAGAGTATTCGTTCAGGAGAGTGATCAAGGGGACAGCTAAAGGAGAGACTCCTAACACCATTATATACTTAAATGAACATCTAGAATGTGAGTGAGACTATGTTTTGAATTGTTGTTTCTATTTGTTTTCTTCTCTTCCCTTTTATTATTTTATATTCTCTGCCATATATGTTATATGTGATTCTGTTCTTTATGTCACTCAATCTATCAGGAAGCACACTCTTTTGAACTTGTTTGGACTTGTATGCTTACCCCCAGTGGAGGGTAGACTGTGAGTGCTGCCCCTAGCTGATTTTGCCAATGCCTTTTACTTGTGTTTTTCTACATGTGTTTAATATATTACACATTTCTCACTTGCAAATATAGTATATTATATATTTGTATGTATGTTCCCATATTTGCATAATTCAAACACCTATTCATATATAATAATATCTTCAGTTTATTTCAGTCTTTCATCCTGGTCATCTTTTTTTTTTAATAGTTTTTTGATTGGGTTCATAAACATTAAACAACAACATTACAACACAGAAAAAAAACAATAAGAAACACAGAAAAATATACTTTTACACAAAAAGAGTTTTTAGTATTGCTCATCATACTTACATAATATGATTTCAAAATTCAACACATTAACACAAATAATAATAAAAAGAAAAAACAGACAATAGCATTTTCAAAGATTAACATCAAAGCATCCTGGTCATCTTAACTTTGGTGGACAATTTAACCTCACAACCTCTGGAACTGGAGAGGAAAATGGCGAAACTGGAATCCACAATATGGTTGTCCCCCACACTTGTGGCTCTGCAACTTTATTCCAGCTAATCTCTAAACATGCTGGTCAGGGATTACAGGCTTCAGCAAGCTCTGGTGCTGCAACATCATCTTGATAATCATCAACAACCGCTCCTCCATGGTAGAAATCATTTGGATCAGCTACAGTATAGACTGAGACATCCTCATGTGCTGCCAGTGCGGTTGCTACCGTAGATATTTCTCCCATGCTCCAACTGGATTGTGAAAAGAGCTACCATAGATATGCTGTCTGAAGCCAGCTCTGTGGCTCATTTCCTCTTTTGAAGACATATTGGGATTCTCTTTACCGTCCTCCTTGTCATGAACATCTGTGACACTTTTCATCTCTCGGGTCTCCTAAGAGGGCTCAGCTCACCCGCTCACGGCTCACCGCAGAAGAAACACCATTAGGGAAAATCTTGAAATCCCTAAACTTTGAGCTCTGTAAATAGTGTGTGGCATCACATCGGGCATCACGTGACAATTCTTCAGGGTCAGTCCAAACATACTCTGGAGTTACTATGCCGAGAACTCCTATCAAGAGCATGCTTCCTCCTTTTCAATAGTGAGAACAATCTGGGACCTTTACTACTGGCGCTTACCTAATGGCCACGTTTCTAACTGAAAATAGCAAATGGTGACAAGACACATCTTAACATACCTAGCTGTACACATAAACCTATTTAGAGGACTTACGGAGAGAACACCAGTCATAACTGTAAAGAACATGCTTCTAGAACATAGGGTGGAGCTATATATATCTTCTGTACTCACTATAGTTAGATCACGGTTCATAAGACATACAAAGGAGTGGCAATTTATTTTGGATAGTCATCCTACATCACATGAAAGGGAGCAGAATAATCTGAGTGAGCCCACACAGTTAACCTATTAAGACTGTTAACCCCCTAACTGAAATATCACATCTGAGAAGCTTAATTAACCGGAAGGCAATTAGCTGAAGTCTATTAGATTAAACAAATATTTTATATTTTAAAAATATATTATTCATATACTGTATATTACTGTATGTTGATATGTACATGCTACTGACAGCTCTGCTATTTAATTTATTGCATGTTAAGTAATATTTAGATTTATTTAAAGTATTAGTGTACAGATGCAGCGGCCGTTATTCGAACACTTTACGTGGTGTATACCTCGGAATACCCATGTCATGGAGCGTGATTTCTTTCAACGTACCGCCTTAAGACGCGAGTGCAGAAAATGGCATTTTAGTGTTCTGGTTTCTAAACACCTGAAACTGACACAGTAGCACAATAGCACAGTACTGTACACATTACAATTTATTAATTTAATTGCATTTAATTGCACATAATCCATAAAAATCAAACAAATCAACCACGATAAACACGTGTGCCTGGGGTGATTGGCCACGTTAATGCCGCATGGAGTACAGCATCGCACACGAAAACGGCTCCATTATTTGTTCGAATAATGGCCGCTGCATCTGTAGTGTTTCCTCGTGCAGTCAACAAGACTTTATAGCAGCTAAAACTGTTACTATTTTCATATTAGTATTTACTATTTTACAGTATTTCAGCTCTGTCCCATAGTGCTTAACTGGGTTACTTAGGGTACTGGGAGCCATCAAGTTCCTGAAAAATGTACAGATGTAGCAGATGTTATGACACCTATTAATGTAATTCTAGTGCAATATTTAACAGGAGTGAAAACAATGGCTAAAGTGATCTGATCGGATTAATGTATGTCTACCTTGACCTTGGTCCTTCTCCATGGTCATTTTCCCATCACCAACACTCTTCAAAGAACTATTAGCACTCAAATGCAGGGAAATTGGTACAAGTTTATGAAAATACAAATAACTATCTAACATAATTAAATCGCGATGGGTTGACAAACTTCAGTCGCAGTGTCAAACTCCACACTTGACAGATGCCGTACAGCACCCTGATTGATATACAATGTAGTGCCACTACATAAACAAGCTAAAAACACATAATTAACAGAACTTCAAACCATTACGTCATTCTATAACCTTATATATAGCATGAGTGTAATCTGCCTAAATTCCATCTTCCAATTTTGTGAATCACCTCCTCACCTAAATCCAACTTTGTTGCCTCTGTATACCATGCAAAAAATAAATAAACACCCTAATTTCTCACCACAATCCTCAAATGTTTCAACCACCGCTGAAAAACCCTTGCAAATTGAAAACAAGATAAAGGTACGTCAACCTGATGCACTAACAGAGGACCACATAACACTAATGTGTGGTGCATGAACATTTCAATGCACTGCATCAGGCATACAATATCTCCATTCTCTCTGGACCCACTAGGGGCACCAAACATATATTACCTACCTGATGTCTTAAAATGCCCAAATCAAAAGCATACAACAATGCAGTGTAATGCATTTTTCTCTTATCTTTAGACTACATCATTCTTTTTTAGCGCCCAGGCATCCACTGAATAGGAAAATGCCTTGCTACTGTACATCCTTCTCCCACATCTGCAAGAAAAAAAAGTGTGTGTGTGCCGAGCACGCACATTATAAGTGAAACTTCTTTGTCTTTTGTCACTGTTTTGTCATATAAATTCTATTTCTAAAGGTGATGTTATAAATTAAAAATCAAAACACAATTTCAAGTGCCAAAACGCAATTAATTTTGACTTGGAACACGTGTTTTAGCTATTTGCACTTCTATATTTATAATAACTTTGAATTCTTTGTGTGTGTGTGTGTGTGTCAGTGTGCGTGTGTGTGTGTGTGTGTCAATCAATCAGTGTGTATGAGTCAGTCAGTGTGTGTCAGTGTTTGTGTGTGTGTCAGTCAGTGTGTCTCAGTCAGTGTGTCTGTGTGTGTCATTTGACCATGTCTGATCAAAGGATGCATAGGTTATTCTCAACTCCCCGAGGAAGTTTCCAGGAGAAACAAAACACGTAGGGTTAATGCTTCAGGTATTACCTCATGCCCAGCTCGAATATCGAGAATTTGCTACCGTAGTGTATTAGTATTAGAGAACTAATCAGCCACGGGGAAACTAACAGCTGGCGGAATCCCCCTTTGCCACGGAAACGAGACGAGGAGAGGAAAGACCGCGAGCTTTGGAATCTAGGAGTCTACCAACCTTACTAGAGCGCATCGGAAGGGAAAGAAAGATGCTGTGCCTGTCTGTTTGTCTATCTGATTGCTCGTGAAGTGGCAAATACCCACACTACTGATATTTTACTGTTACACTGACTATACTTCATTGGGATCTATTTATACTACCTGGACTCTAATAACGAATTTGTACAATTGTACTTCAATTTTCTATATCACTTATTGTTGCGCCCTCTGTCTATATAGTTTGTGTTCTATGTATTTTGATCTTTGTGTGAGGTCTAAGACATTGTGGCCGTACTGTTATCTCTGCGCACCAAATTTATTTTTCTGTTCTCAACAAACTTTTCTTTTAGGAACAACTGTAACAGGGAAAATCTGCAAATGTTTAAACGGGGGAAATCTACTGTAAATAGGTAAGCTGCCCTTTCCCTTGCCATCGACATATGCTTCCGTAATGAACTAAAGTTACCAGATACTGTTCTTGAACAGTATCCAAAAATGTAATAAACCCTACAATTGCACTACTCCTCTATTGCTCAAACTCGCCTTGCATCTTTATGAAGTGTGCCTCTTCCCTTTCTAAAACGGCATAATTTTGGGGGGAGGGAGGGATTAGGCAGTAATTAAATATTGTATTATTGCACTTTATTGCATTGATTGTCTAGTTTTGTAGCTGGGAGACTTTGATTCATAGCACCTTCAGGGGTAAATCCACAGACAACCGTTAAATTTTGCCTACTAACATGACATTATCTAATTAGGTAACGTCTGTTAGTTTTCCTCAATTTAATGGGTATCCTCAAAGCTAAGGGTATGCAAAAAAACCAGCCATTCACAAAATTAGCATAATTGCATTACCTGTATGAATGGGATTATCGTTGCGCTTTGATTAACAATACACTGCACATTTGAATTGGGAAAAACTAAAATGTGTGTTCCAATTAACACACGTGTTCCACTCGTGTTAGCTAACATAATGCCCATGACTACGTTGCCATTTCAAATAAATTCACGTTACAAACTGAATTATTGGAACCGGTGCTCCAATTTCTGATGCAAATCTGAGCAGAAGTCTCAAGCTCACAGAGGAGGGCATTGATATTCTGATTGTGCAAGTACCAGCCATGCAGAGATAAAGAAGATTTGGGGCTGGATCCTCACCCGCATCAATGCCCTGGGGAAAACAATCCTTACCATGGACATGTTTAAGAAGTATTGGGCCAACAGAAAGTGCAAGTTTAAGCACAAGCTGTCTGACCATGTGGCCCACACAGGGAAATCAAGAGGGAACCACCTGCTCCCCTTCATCTGACTGCTATGGAACAGCAGGATGTTAACAGCAATACCATGTAAAAGATAAAAAAAACATGACATAGTGCAACCAATTTTTCGAAAAGATATAGTTTGGGGAGCTGTAAGTGAATTCAACTCACACTTTATCCATAATGATAGTGCATATCAGAGACTCTGTCTCTCTATAATTGGAGCAAATGATGATTGCAGACCTTCAGTGTTGATCCCACAGATGAGGTAAATTTTTCCCCATAGCGTAACCATACAAAAGAGAAGGACTCTTATAGTGTAGTATAGTCTAGAGATGTATTCATGAACATTGGCATGCAAATGAAAAAACACTTACATTTTACACTTAAAATCAGTGAATGGTACAAAATCCTGGTCTCTTTGGCGTTCACTGCCAACATGGGTCACTTCCGGTCGTGACGAAGGTAAGGGCGGAAGTGCTAACACTCTGTATCTCTGGCTGCCAGGAGACAACGCGGTGTCAAATGGCAACCTAACATCACATGACAACACAACGTTGCATTGCCATGAAGACGTGACGTCGCAGATGCCGGAGAGAAGGGTGCGGAAGTTGGGCAGAGATCAGGCAGGTGGGGGCATAACTCAAAAAATTTGCACACCCTTGGTTTATTACATGAATATGGCACATTATCAGATGCATCTCTTGATGTGTTTCAGATATTAATATGTTCCATAATATATATCTTTGTAAAACACATGTAATGAAAGGGTTAAGTCCTATAATCAGTACAATTATGTGGGAAGCAGTTAAGACCTGGCCGTTTTGCTTGTAGGCTATTCCCAATAATCATGGTCTGGATGTGAGTAACGGCAGCTTTTGGTGTGACCTAATTATCGTAACATTATTTCCATGTGCTTACACTAACAGAGGTTTGTGGATCTGTGTTTTTAGGTTAACAGCTCATTAGCATATTATTTGCATAGGAGTAACCCAGATGTCCGTTAAAAGTTAGCGATCCGATATTTTTCAGCTCAGGGAATTGTAACGCTAATTACCTTTGTGGATATTCATTTTGACTTATCATGACATTATCCCCCCCATTTAACGTATAGATAAACATTAACACATTGCTGAGGATCTAGCCCTTAGCGAGAAAAAAGGAAACTCAGTAAGACTCGGACCTCCAGAATCTCATATGCTCAACATGCTACATAGTTTGCTCCTCAAGGATTTCTCTAGTCTCACATAAAAAAAACACAAAGAAAAACTAACATTCACAAAAAAAAATTATGAAACAATCTATGATTAAAAAGCTCAACTTTTATAAATAATAACACACTAGACGTTAGAAAATCCACTCACAAAACTGTTTGTAGTACTGGTATAATGTACTATTTTTGTTGTTATTTTCTTTTCCATTTGTGGATCTGTCAATGGCTGTGTGAAGATGAGGTCAATTCAATATTTAGCTGCAGGGTTTGTGATTCATTTTTTGTTGCGTGAGTTTGTTAAGCTGTTTTTATCTTTGTGTAATATCTATTGCAGTGAACCAATGTAACCTGGCAGCTTTTTTGGCACAAGTGTGCCTCTTCCCTTCCTAAAACTGTATACTGAGTTCTCATGGGAAATCATGCACCCATACCTTTGCATCCCAAGAATTGTCAGTTATGGGGGGGGGGGGGTGCAGAAAAAATAAAGGGATAAATAATGATACAGTTGGGGAGGGGTGGGTCTTTGGTACATCACAACATTATACAGCAGTATAAGCAATAACACAGTAAGGTAATGAGTGCAATTTATGGGTCCATTCTGACTCGTGTAATGGGCGCTATGTCCTTTCCCGCTAAAGGCCTTTTAGTACTAGCTCTGGATATGCTTTTTTTTAATCACAACCAGAGCTGTGTCAGACATCCCCAGACATAGACATGGCCCATCACAACATGCAAGTTTCTGCATCACCATTTTCTGCATCACCATTTTCTGCTCCTCATCATACCACCAACAGGCAGTTCCATTAAACATCTGATAGGCAGTATTTACATATTGATTTATTGCCCTTTATTGCAATGATTGTCTGGTTTTGCAGCTGGGAGAATTTGATTTACAGTATATAACTTTTACAGAGAAAAAAAGGAAACTCAGAAAGGATCTGACATCCAGAACCCCATATGCTCAACATGCTACATAGTAGAGATGGACGAATCCGTCCAAATTCATTTCCCAGATTTCTGCTGTTTTTACCCCAAAATCCGTTTGCGGTGTAAAATCCGCGGATTCATTAAAAACCGTCATTGGATACAACCCGTGGACGGATTTGTAGAATCCAATCCACTGTTTCAGCTATCCGTTGGCGGATTCTTAATCCACCACCAGATTGCTGAATCCGTGGATTGGATTCTACAATCCATCCACGGGTTGCTGAATCCGCGGAGTGTATTGATAATAATAATACAAAATCCGCAAAAAGGGAATCACCCTTTTTCAGATTAATCCGCTGAAATCCGCAGACCAAAGGAACCGGACGATCCGCTGCGGAACCAAATGGGTCAAAAATATTCATCCATCTCCACTACACAGTTCGCTCCTCAAGGATTGCTCTAGTCTCACAGGGAAAAAACACACAGAAAACTATTATTAATAATAAAACAATAGACATGAAAATCTACTCAGAAAACTCAGAAAACTGTTTGGCATACTGTACTTTTTCTTTTTTTGCTTTCTATTCCATTTGTGGATCTGTCAATGGCTGTGTGAAGATGAGGTCAATTTGATATTTGGCTGCAGGGCTTCTGATTCATTTCTTGTTGCGTGAGTTTGTTAAGCTGTTTATATCTTTGTGTATTATCTATAGCAGTGAACCAATGTAACCTGGCAGCTTGAAACACTGACATGTAAGTGTCAGCAAGATCCATTAGAACAAAAAAAAAAAACACAATAGGTTTAATCTATAAGGTCTCCAGTTATGATCTTTACTGCAAAGGGAAAAACACAGCATTCTATCAAAAATATTTTTAATACTAAAAGGGACTTTATATAAACAAGCATGTATGCAATTGTTTTTCAGTATGTTACCCTATGAACTTCCTGTTGTAAAACACTACAGATTTTCCTGTTTCTATTTTGGAACTCATAAATTCCTAATGTGTAAAGGATTAGAACATTGGTTTGAATGAACCTTTTGGATACAGTATTAAAGCTCTAGATCGTCTAAGTATATAGCTAACTTTAACTGCAAAGACTATAAAAACTAAAATTTCCCTACAGTTAGAAAACCACGTGAAATTAGCTCGTTTTTACTTGAAATTCTTGTGTCACAATTTCTTTTTTCTTACCATTAAAAGTTAATGTGCAAGGTGGCGTGGTCCTTTACATTCTGCAATTTTCACTAAATTCTGTAACAAAAACAAAGAAAGTGCTGAATTTCTAGTGAAATTCGCAAAATTCTGGCATTATTCTGCCAAAATTCTGGAAAAATTGTCGAAATTCTGAGCAATGTGAATTTTAGCAAAATATTTTGCCAGAACACAAAATTTAAGAACAAACAGCAAATTATTTAGTGAAGCAAATGGTTAAAACATTCACACATCTTTAGTAATGTCACACAAAGTGGTGCACCATATTTTACATTTGTTATTGTTTTTATTTTCATTTTTGTTTTAGCATAGTAAAATGCCTAGTGTACGCTGCATTGGACTAACTTGATTTTAGTATGTTTTTGGAATTCTGCTCAAATTACTTAAGCAATTTTTGTACAGGTAGTCCTTGCTATCCAACGTTTCACTTTACAACAAATGGCATATCCAACGCTTTAAAATGAAACCCAATGGGCCGTTTTTCGATGTCGGAATGCGTTATCCGACGCCTGAATGCGTTATCAAACGCTCACCGCCACTGATTAACATGGGACTCACTTTACAATGGTTTCACTATCCAACGCTACTTCCAGAACGGATTCCGTTGGATAACCGAGGACTGACTGTACTCAGATAATGAATTTTTAGTGCAATTTCTTTTTTATATTAATGAATACCTTCATCTTTACCGGATCGGTAGAGCTAGTAGAATGGTGAAATGTATGGACCTGATTCAAATGACACTATTCTATGGAAGGGAAGATTCGGCTGATCATAGTTTGGTGGGCTGCTTCAGAACATTTCAATTGGGTCCAAATGATAATGCCATATTCTGGACTTTTCATTGGAAAATAATCCTGTTGCGATACACAGTAATATTACACATGTACACAACCATATATAATATATATATATATATATATATATATATATATATATATATATATATATATAACACAAATCATCTAAATAAGTTCAAAAGCACCAACAGAGAAACAATTTCTGTGTCAAATAATGTAGAATAATTGTCTGTTTTGAGCTTCTTAAAATAGAATTTTCTTTCAAGATCAATAATTTTAGGGAGTAGAGTGGTACAATAAATCATAATGCAGTGTAATGTGATTACAAGCAGGTAATTTTTTTGCAGTGATAACATATACCACAGTGAGCTAAGTTCAATTATTTTCATTTTGTTTTCAGTCCTGGTTTGACTTGGCTACAAGGCTGAGCTATCAAATTAGAATCTTCTTATCTCCCTTCTACTTTTTCTTAAAACAAGTTTAAATTTGCCACCTGAAAAAAAAACAATCTTGCAATTGTATCAATGTTTTTCTAACACTTTTATGCTACATCTGCTATGCCAATATTTCAATAGCTTTTATCAGCATCCTTTCATTGCATACCTTGATGACCTTTATTAGTTCATCTTTGTCTTTTGCCTTTATTCTAAGGTCTCCCTATAAGGGGTTGCAAACTTGCAACCAACATTTGCAGTTTCCTCATCTCCTTTAGTCGTATACTTTCTTTCTTCCCTCCTTGTCATCCTGAAATTCTTGCATACGTTAGCCAACATTATTTGGTTGGTTTGCTCTTTCATATCCCACCTTTCCAACCAAAACAATTAATTAAGAATGAATTGCCTAAAAAACACATCTTTATAATCTGCTCTTCGTTCAATTCTTGAATGCTTGCCTTCAGGAAGAGTGAAGTATGATATAGGTCACTATAAAACAATATTGTCTTGAAGAGTCAAATATTTTTTATCTCATGCGTTTTCTCACTATTCCACAAACATTATCACAAGCACAGGACATCTATAATATGTCTGTGTGTATACAATGACAATTCAGACTATCGCTTAGATAGGATACAGTATTTTATCCAATAACAAAGTATACAGCATGTTACGTATTTGCCAGTACCACAAATGTAAATATATATTTTCACATCTCAAAACCTCTACAATAATTCTCTGTTTTGTTTCAATTTTTTCTAACAATCTGAAGTTGTCTTAAAACTGCAGACCAAGCAATATCCTACATGGTTTTTTTTCTAATCAGTTCTTTACTATGAGAAAATACTTGTAGCGTTTGAAAAAAAATCAACTCTAAATTACACTTTTAATTTGCTATAATGTAACAAGCATTTTCTGTTTCTATAGCAACAATTTACAAAGTCACATCTCCTTCCTCTTCTGAAACAGGCTCTGGCACACCCCTTTTATAAGCTCTGCCCTCTCCCTAGCAGTGCACCAAATGTGTATAGTAACTGCCTGGTCACATGATTTTCCCCACATAACCTTGCATCTTTGGTCTTCTTCTGCTGCACTGACAGCCATTTAGTGAACCCCCCGAGATGAAACTTTGTCGATCAATCACAGGAGAACGAATCGATCGGCAGCTTAGCTAACTACAGCTAAACCCCGTTATAACGCGCCTCGCTATAACGCGGTTTTCCCGTGGCTCCCGTTTTTAAAAACTGCACACACAATGCTCATTGCACACACTCTGCACACACACTGCTCATTGCACACACTGACACACTGCACACACACTGCTCATAGCTCACACTTCACACACTGACACACTGCACACACACTGCTCATTGCTCACACTGCACACACACTGCTCACACTGACACACACTGCTCATTGCTCACACTGCACACACACCGCTCACACTGACACACACTGCAAGCTGCACGCACACACACTGCTCATTGCTCACACTGCACACACTGACACACTGCTCATTGCTCACACTGCTCACACTGACACACACTGCTCATTGCTCACACTGCACACACTGACACACTGCTCATTGCTCACACTGCACACACACTGCTCACACTGACACACACTGCACACTGCACACACACTGCTCATTGCTCACACTGCACACACTGACACACTGCTCATTGCTCACACTGCACACACTGACACACTGCTCATTGCTCACACTGCACACACTGACACACTGCTCATTGCTCACACTGCACACACTGCACACTGCACACACACTGCTCACACTGCACACTGCACACACACTGCTCATTGCTCACACTGCACACACACTGCACACACACTGCTCATTGCACACACTGACACACTGCACACACACTGCTCATTGCTCACACTTCACACACTGACACACTGCACACACACTGCTCATTGCTCACACTGCACACACCCTGCTCACACTGACACACACTGCTCATTGCTCACACTGCACACACACTGCTCACACTGACACACACTGCACACTGCACGCACACACACTGCTCATTGCTCACACTGCACACACTGACACACTGCTCATTGCTCACACTGCTCATTGCTCACACTGCACACACTGACACACTGCTCATTGCTCACACACTGCTCACACTGACACACACTGCACACTGCACACTGCACACACACTGCTCATTGCTCACACTGCACACACTGACACACTGCTCATTGCTCACACTGCACACACTGACACACTGCTCATTGCTCACACTGCACACACTGACACACTGCTCATTGCTCACACTGCACACTGCACACTGCACACACACTGCTCACACTGACACACACCACACACACACACACACACACACACACACACACACTACACATATACATAAATCAGCCTTACCTTGGGGATGATTGGTGAGGCATGTGGCTGCAGGGGGGGGGGCGTGCCGGTGGGGGTGGTGCTGCGGTGGAGGGGGATGATGGCTGCGGGGGCCCCCGATGCTGCGGGGGCTGGTGGGCTGGTGGGATGGCCCGGTGCAGCGCGGGGGGGCAGGACGACCCTGCGCTACGGCAGGGCCAGGGGGCCCTGTATTGCGGCGCGAGGGCCCTGTGCTGTGGCGGGGGGGAGCCGGACCGGAGGGGAATCCCCCCTCCCATCTCCTGTCACGCGGTGACAGGGGAAGCTGAAGCCGGAGGGGAATCCCCCCTCCCATCTCCTGTCACGTGGAGACAGGGGAAGCTGAAGCCGGAGGGGAATCCCCCCTCCCATCACCTGTCCCGCGGTGACAGGGGAAGCTGAAGCCGGAGGGGAATCCCCCCTCCCATCTCCTGTCCCGCGGTGACAGGGGAAGCTGAAGCCGGAGGGGCATCCCCCCTCCCATCTCCTGTCCCGCGGTGACAGGGGAAGCTGAAGCCAGAGGGGAATCCCCCCTCCCATCTCCTGTCACGCGGTGACAGGGGGAAGCTGGGACCGCGGGGTAAATATGCACTGATGCGGCGGCCATTTTTTTTTTTAAATTAGCGCGACCCCGTTAGTAACGCGGTGGTCTCGGGGTGGACCCCGAGGACCGCGTTATAACGGGGTTTAGCTGTACTTATCATTGTGTGGATTGTATTAATACACATATTAAAGGGGGGAAAATTAAATTAAAAAAAACAGGAGCTTGGACTGCTGATTTAAATGACGTACTGTACATATGACTGTATTTTTCTAGGTCAAATTTGTCACATTTTTATAGATTTATCTGATTTGATTGAAATGTGATAAAAGCAAAGTAAAGTGAAGAACATTCTGCACAAACAAACAAAAATTAAATGTTTTCTTTACTGATGTAGGGATCCCATTTCAAAGTATAAAAGTATTTCCAACCACTGTGTAGTTACTTGTCTTTGTAACATTTTTCTGGTCTTCATTTCTTTGTACAGTATTTTGTCACTATATGTTGCAATCGGAAAATGTCTTCAAGAAAAGTGGTGACGTGTAACAGTGTTTCCCCCACCCTCTGGGAGATTCCCCTGGTACCAGTTGTTTGGTGCATGCTACCTGTTGGCTCACAGAATGCTGAGTGGTCTGTCGATTGTTGTGGGGACTTCTGGACAGGCTTCTGGGATACATACCCAACATTTATCTCTGGTGACACAGCACCTCCATCTGCTGCAGCCTCCAGGTATATGGAGGCAATCTCTTACAGAAGAAATGTACTCCACTCCCCCCCCAGAAAGATTACACACAAGGCAGGAATTATAGTTAATTGGAACCGGTTTATTCGTCTGCATACACACTATCACACAGGCTTCTGCCCAATACAGCTCAATGCAGGTCTCCAATCTTGGGATGGTCCCTGGACCTACACTCTGGGTCAAGGGCACCCGAAGCAGTCTGTCACGGTTGTGCTCGCCACAAACCAGGATCGGACCACGGGGCTGAGGTGGGGTTGTATAATCACCGACCTGAGACCACGTAGTCAGATCTGGAATGCGCAGTTCATCGTCGTACGTAGCGGGGTCGGGACTGGAGAAGGCAGCATAGTCAGTGGATGAGCCAGGGTCAGGATTGGAGACATCAGGGAGAATGTTATCCAGGCGGAGTTTCGGCAACGGGTAGTCAAGTAGGTCCCACTTCAGCGTATTAGCTGCAAGGCAGGAGCAGGTACTGCGCGTGCGGCGACCATGGCCCATGGTACGGGTCTCTGGAAGGGGTAGGCAGACCGGAGTGGGCACACTGCGCAGGAGTCCAGAACGAGCCTGTGCAAGGAGAGCTACAGACCTCAGGACTAGTAGACCGGCCTCTGCTAAGGGAAGGGCAGCAGGCCTCAGAAAACAGGGAGCTGAAGTAAACACTGGAGGTCCTCTGCTTCAGCACAGGAACCAGGACACGGCCTCTGCAATGGAGAGGGAGCAGCAGACCCCAGGAACCAGTAGACAGGCCTCTGCTATGGAAGGGCAGCAGGCCTCAGGAAAATGGAGCTGAAGGAAATGCTGGGGATTTACCGCTTCAGCACAGGAACCAGGACACGGCCTCTGCAGTTTAGAGAGAGCAGCAGGCCCAGGAACCAGGAACCAGGAACCAGGAACATGAACTAGGACAATAACAGAGTTAGTAACGAGAGAGAACAAGCCGGGGGCTTGTGGCAGAACACTTGGTAACATTCAAGAAGGATTATGCTTGGCAAAGAAGCATTGTGGGAATGCTGTATTTAAAGGTCAGCAAACCAATAGCAGAAGGGGCGTGTGACAGCATTGCTCTAATGACTGAACCCAGGCTGGGGCTGCAGTAATAGCTTGCACAGCTGAAGTAGATATCAGGGGGAGTGTTCCAGGACTGCACAGGTCTGTAAGGCAAGGTAAGCAGTAAACTGAGGTGTGGATTCCATACACAGTCCTTACTCTTCACTGACCACTAGCAGGGATAGGGGAATGGTAATCACTCACTCTCCACCCAGGGGAAGAGGAACAGGAGATGCCAATGCGCAGACAATCCTGTGTGTTACCTATCTCTCTCAAGGATAGAGACAACTGCCTAAATTTGGGGGTGCAGCCCCTTAAGTACAGTGGGAGGAAGTTACAAGGCCTGAACCCAGGATTGGGCAGAACACAGGCCTTGTCTCACCTCCTCCCCTGTCACTCAAGGGAGCTGCCTCTGTGGGGAAAACCCATGATTGGTCCTGTCACTGCCTGCACTGTTACCAGGGCTTGCATGACAGCGATGGCAGACTAGTAGCCAAAACCAGGCATGGCTATACGTGTATAGAAGAAATATAAATGTTTCATTATTTGAAATAAAAAAAGGAGCTAAATGCTTGATAACTTAATTCTACTTAGCACCCAGAAATAATGAAAATAAAATTGCTTTCTGCCACAAGCCCCTTTTTTTTACTGAACTGTTGAAAAAAGAGCACATACTGTTTTTAACTTTTTCAATTTCTTTTTATCAAAGGTCTCTAGAAATCTAGATAATGTGTTCCATTTTGCATCAGCTAACTTGGCAGTAGTTAAAAGGCACACATTTTACTGTATAGTGTGATTTATCAATTTTACATCTCTGTCTGTCATTTTATTCTGCTTTTCTCAGAATAAAATAGTTCTGCTAAATCTAAGGTTTCTTTGACTAATGGACTGTGTCAAGTTGTTGAAAAAAACGACATAAACAAGCTTATTACATTTAACATAGCTACAAACAGAACATATTTTTTCAAATTGCGACGCACAACACAAAACGTTTTGGGAGAATATAAATAGACATTATAGAGTTAAAAGTTTGGAAAGGCAAAATTGTGAGTGTTCTGCTATAAACTCAGGTCTCCTTTTGGCATTATCAGTTGTGCTCATGTACATGTCATTTCCCAGAATGCCTGGCTGCATATGCTAAGCGACAATGCTGAAAAGCAGGGTTGCAGACCTGGCTGAGATTTGAATGCGCTCACAAGTGGTATTTTTATGTGCTGCGTTATGAAAATCTAAATTCTGTAAGTGTTCTGTAATTGTCTATTGGCAAAAACAGCGACAGAGTTCAAACCAATACAGTAAGTGAGAAAAGGACAAAGTCTTTAGGTGTTTTCATTTAAAAAAAATGTAATCTGGTACTTCCTTAACCCATGCTGTGCTGTAATACAGCTGGACAAAGCTTGGGAAAAAGCCATGTTCAAAAGGAATCAGAAGCTAAAGTGACAAACATAATGGGGCCTATGCAGAGAGCAGCGAATTTGAAAAATGGCGAATTTATTAAAAAGTAGCTTTTTTGGAGAGTTTTATTCTCCATATGCAGAAAAGTGCGAATTCTGCTATGTTTAACATGGATGCGTCTGGCGAGTTTAAATTGGCGAGATGCGCGCTTCAGAAACTTGTAAAAACAAATGCGCGCCTTTTTTTTTCCCTTTGCAATGGCCGCGAGCGGCCGCTTCTTGCCAATTTTTTCTGGCGAGGGAAAAAGGAGACAATAGCGCCATTTTATTGGCGCGAACAGCCGCTAGATGCCGTTCGCGGCTCTCTGCATTAGGATATTTGTAAAACTGGCGAGATTGAGGTTTTCGCCAGCCGCGAGGCGAGTTTTACAAATAGAAAAGAAAAATTGGCGCGTTTTTCGGAAATCTCCATTTTCTGCTGTTTTCTGCGCGATTATCTCCAAAAAATGGCGAATTTCGAAAATTCGCAGCTCTCTGCATAGGCCCCAATGTGCTTATTTACATCATTACCAAAGTGAATCACTATATCACCTATGACAATTGAAAACTGGGGAAAGGTCAGTGCAACCAAACTGCACCAGATATATCAAAATATTACATTCAATTACAAACTTTTATAGGACTCCTTTCTGTTGATAATTCTGGTGATGTTTTTTTCCATGCATGGTGCCCTATTTGTGCAGCAAAGGATGCTTTGCAAAACAAACACCAGTGATTTTTATCAGCTACTAGGTGATAATATGCTTAATATGCTGTAGTTTTCTATGATTTACTGTATATTGTAACTGCATTTCACAATTAAACCTTTTTAATTTAGCCTACTAGCCGTAGGACCCCTTTTGGTGGTTTAGTTTCTGTAAAATAGACCTGTGGATAGTATCTTCTGAATATTTATCTGTATCACAGCTGCAGTAATTCCTTCTTTGATGTCTGAATTCTATCTTGAAAATGTTAAAACAAATGCTCAGTAAAACAAAACAGATGCAGAAAATAAATGTGTTTTATTATACCGTTGTTCAATTTCCCCTCAACTGCTGTATTTGCAACATGCCCCTAGCTGCAACATTTCCTTAAACAATTAAATATTTTTGTAATCTATGAATTCATTGATTTGATGAATTGATGTGACGTTACCAGCAATATACAATTGTGTGCATTGGACAAAGATAACATCACCAATTTCTTTACTGAGCTGTTTTGCATTATTTTTTTTATAATAAAGAACATGTTAGTATGACATGTGCTATGTAAAAACATAACATTCTAAATGGTTTTAATTTATTTTTACTGTACATCTGACTTTTAATTTTGAAATATCTTTCTTCCTTTTAAATTAAATGAGATGTCTATAAAGAAGTTAAATGCAAAAAAAAATAAACTGTGCTTGTGCATAGTGTTAACATAAGTACTTTTTGCTATTTAATTTGAGAAAAAATATATATTTCCCATCTAGTTTACTTACAGTACACTCCTACTTCAGTATTGGGTATTAAACTTGATGTCTTACAGAGGCTTAATTCCCACCATGTCAGTTTAAGTGTGCAAGAGTTGTTTCTTCACTATACCAGGGACACCTCCTCTGTAGGGCAAAAGGGGAGGGCACAGGCTCTGCAGTCACAGACTCCCATGTCATCTCCACTTCTGTCACTCCCAGAGGCTGCAGAAGGGGGAAAACCCCATAAGATAGCCTGTCACTGTCTGAATCTTACTAGAACTTACATAACAGGAAGGCAGAAAGGTAGCTGGCCCAGCCATGACTACACTCTCCCCAGGTGAAAAATCCCATGACCTCACTGGGATCCAATTTAGGTACAGTACCATCAAGTAACCTGGAATCTGCAAAACAAAACACAGGTTACATCAGATATAGTCATTACCAAATACAATACATAGAAAACTACCCTGTATCATCCACTGATTTCAGCGATGATAAGAATAATACTTTCTCAACTTGAAGAAGACTAACATCCCTATTTATAATATTTGGGATCAGGCTTCTGTACAACCCGTCCCTTGTATAAGTTGATCCAAATGTGGTAAACCTTTGGAGGACCAGGCCTTTGCCTAGTTTCCACCCTGTCCTTCCGGATGCTAGTACCCACAAACCATTCTTCCATCACAGAGCGCATAGTGGAATCAGTAATAAAGACATGCTCTGATGTCTTGGCTTTCATATATTCTAATACAGCCTCCCTGAGCCACTCTTCTCTGTGAATTTCTATCTCATCCATTATTGGCTCTGGCACATATGGAAATTTACATCCATGAGACTGACGGTATTGATGGATTATGGCCCTATCAGCTCTACAAAATCTTAATATTTTCCGGCCAGCTTCTTGTTCAGGTAACAGCCAAAACTTAGGTTCCTCACCTTCAACCTCTTGAATAGAATAGAGGGTCCTAGGTTGATCTCACCCATCCTCTTGCGGAGGCCTTCAGCTATTTCTTCAGGTGTTAGGTTACATTGCTCCCACCAGTGATCTATAATGGGACTATTCACCAACAGTAGCCGTGTCATGTCCATACTGGCAGCATATCCCTGAAACATAGGATCCCACCACTTAAGGGGTTCCTCTGACTGACATTCCATACTGGGACTGGTAACACTATTGTCCCTCTGGGAAGACACACCAGAGGTAGCTGATTGCTGTGACAAGGAGGATTCCCTAAATGACCGGAATGACCCTTGAGACCCAGCTGGTCTATCTTCTGGTATCTTACTCTCATAGGGTATTTCTATCTCTGACTCACTAAAATATTGGTTGTACAGGGAAAGTATTTCCTGATTCACCAAATGTGGTTTCCAGCGTATGACATATACATATCCTGTATGTCTGTAGTGTGGAGCAATTAGCTTTCAGTTTAGGGGTTTAGATAGCCGTTTTGAGGGTGCCACTTTTCCCCAATACTAGAGATCTTCTAGTGAATGATCCCCCTTAGGTGCCTCTCGTATTTGTTGGCACTTATTCAACTCTGAACTAGTTAAGTTCTAGCCATGTGATTAGGTGTATAGAGCAAGTGTATCAACGTCTGTGTTTGATAACTTGTCCCTGGTACAGTAGAGCTATTGATTGTTCAGTGATAGTATCTCTTGAATCACCAAATGTGGTTTCAAGCATATGACATGTACATATGTGTCAGTAGTATGGAACAATAACCTTTCAAGAGGTACAATCACTGAACAATCAATAGCTCTACTGTACCAGGGACTGGCAAAACCTATACTTGTATATGTTTAATTATTGTGTTTTTTTTGACATGCATGCTTTTGTATTAGGGTGACCATTGACTGCTATAGTAGCTTATCGTGCCCATATTATATGGGTATGATGTACTACTATGCAACTCAATGGGTACAGGGTGGGTATAGTGGGTATGGGGTGGGTGGTTAGGTCTTCCGGGTGGGTAGTGGGGTAGTGTGGGTTAACCCCTTAAGTACTATAGCAGTTATTAACCACTAAGGTGATTAAGGAGTTAGGGGCCAGTAGATTGTATTTTTTATGTATTCTTTCTGGCAACAGAGGGCATGGCCCTGCAGTATGCTGACGAGGATGCCCTTCATAATGGCAGGGGTAAGTATAACAGTTTTATTTACTTTATTTATGCTGCCTGGCTAATATTTTGTTTAATAAAGGGCAAATATCTATTATCCATATAAGGCTAATCGTTAGTTTGCACATTACTGTACTGTATGTTTTATTTTGGGGGGGGGGTGTATTTATTGAAACGTAGGCTAACTTTATTTTTTAACAACACGAATGGTACCGCAGGCCAGCGGGGACCACCCGAGGGCCCCCAGACACCCGTGGGGTCAACCTAGGTACACCAGCCAGCCTCTGGTATTAATCTTGTGTATGAAAAAAAAAGTATGGTTTAATGTGGCAGCACAGGGTATGGGTTGTGTAGTGGTGTTTATTACATATTAAAATGGTTTTTGGTGGCCTAGGAGGTGGGTGGTAGGGCAGTTGTGTGTATTTTTGTTTATTGTGGGTAGCAGGGGTGGGTGAAGGGGGTAGCAGCCCCAAGGATGGGTGTTTAGGCCTACCGGGTGGGTAGCGGCAGGGGTTAACCCCTTCATTACCTTAGTAGTATTAACGGCTAAGGTAATGAAGGGGTTAAGTCCACCCACAACTCCCCCGCAAGGCCTAAAAACCCACCAAGGGCCAAATACCACCTTCACCTACAGTACCCACAGTAAGCATGGCACTGGTGGTTAACCCCTTTATTGCCTTAGCCGTTAGCCGTTAGCCGCTAAGTTAATGAAGTTGCCTGTAAATGCATTTTTATTGCATGGGATTCATGCCGGGGGTCTCCAGTGGTGATATTAATGGATATCAGCACCAGAGTCTCCCGGCATCAATCCAATGCAGGAAAAATACATTTTTTTTCTAAGTGCCGTCTCGCCCCTTATCGGCAGCTTCTCACCACTTTTTTGCCAACTTTGTCTGGCGGGACGATTTGGAGAGCAAATCTCAATTCTAGAGCGGCAATCAACCTCGATAAACTGATCGGGGCTACTAGAATTCAGCGAAACTGGTGATAAGTCGCTTATCGCTGCTTACTGCATGCGGCCCTTAGCCTCGCTTATTTTCTCTTTGCCATTCTATACTCCTGGTTCGGATTCCATCTCTGGCATCTCTAGTTTTATAGGCTGACGTCATGCTAAGTGACTTAATGGAGTTTTGTAGATCTGGGTCTAAATATTTGTTTCCCCCACTGATTGTTTCCCCCACTGATTTGTTTCCCCCACTCAGTGACTTTGAGTTACACTATGAGATCCCTCTGCTTGTGTCTTTGTACACCTACAGTATGTATTTGCTGTATAGTACAGTACTTTGCATTTTGTGTGTATGAAGCATTAGCCCATAAAAATAGTAAAGATAAGAGATGAAAGATTGGCGTGGATGAAAGAAAGGGATGTACAGTACTGTACATGAGTGTTACTAAATAGTCATATAGCTATTGCTGACAGTAATTTAGTGATATCAGATGGCTTTTGTTTTTAGTAAAGGATAATTAATTGCAAACACCATTAATATTAGAAAACTTCCCATCCCTAGTGCTAATTATAGCATTAATCACATAAGATTTACTTTACACAAAAACATTTAAGACTATTGCCAAAGAACTTTGCAGACATTTACAGAGAAAAAAGAAACTACTAATTTTACCAAGTATGTATTTGATGTAATTTCATTTTTATTATGTGAAATAAAAAGTCAATATGTGTTCTACACAACATTAACAATATGCAGGAGAAAATTAAGTTATGATAAAGGCAAATAAGTGGTTTTTATTGGGAGAGTGCAGTGTTCAGATATTTGGTACAGCTTTTTTCCATATGTTACACAACCAAGAGTTTTTGATAAGTAAACCTCTATATTTGTAATCTTTCAAATGTACCTATTTTTTCCAGTATTCTCACTTAAAAATATTACACATTAAATAAATCTTTCTATTAAATATAAAAGTAATGTTATACGGCCAATAAGCAGAATATCTGGGGATGAAAAAGGTGCCTAAGACAATGAATGGAACCACTTTCTATTAAAACAATTTAGACTCAATGTTCATATAATAGTTCTAAAGTTCATATGATGTGCCATGGTGGGGTGTTACTAAACATGAAGAAACAAACAACACCTTGCCAACAAACATTTTGACCCGTAATAATATTCACTGATTAACGTTGATATGGTACCATTAAAATGCCATCAATAACCTCTCGATGGCAGCAGGCATTAAAACGTATTAACTATGAATAAGGGAATAACTGTGGCCCAGACCCCTGGGTAGTCCTGTGTTGCAGGGTACATGCAACCACATGCAGGGTTTCTTGATAAGGCTTATTTATTGAGCCTTAAAAAATACAGCACACAAAAATAAAATAGCTTATTTTCAGCATTCAAAAACAAAACAGCTCATCAAACATGTATCTTGAAAACAGACCTTAAATCAAGCTGTTTTCTCTCCAGAGATTCAGGGTATCTCCCTACTTCAGACAGCATACAAAAAGACAGACCTTATAGCAGTAATCTACTTCAGAATTTCAGTCCTCTATCTTGACCAGCTATGCTGCATGTGTGTACAGCCTGGGGGTTTTAAAACACCTTGATGAGGCAGCTGGTATCAGACTAATTAAGCAGCCCTCTCACCTGAAACTTAACCTCGTCACTGCTGCACTGCAAAACTAAACATAGGTCTGCCAGGTATATGGCTGGTGACGTCTATTCACCCTGTCACATTCCTCCCCTGTTAGTGTGTGGCTGGGGCCACGCACGGCTGCAGCCCGACCATCCACCCCTTCTCTAGAAAATAAATCAGCGTTTGCATTTTCTTTTCCAGGCCTGTGCTGAATCTCAAACGAGAAGGGTTGGAGGGCCATATACCACCTGGTCAATCTAGAATTTAACCACTTTAATGGAGCATGGTCTGTTACCAATGTAAAATGGACTCACGCCAGGTAATGCCTCAAGGCCTTGATTGCCAACTTTACTGTGAGGTACTCCATCTCAATTACTGAGTAGTTTTTTTCCCTTGGGAACAATTTCCTACTCAGAAAAAGGATCGGATGTTCCACTCCCTCAAACTGTTGTGAGAGCACTGCCCCTAGACATATCTCTGAGGCATCGGTTTGCACGATACAAGGCTAATCGAAGTCTGTGCTTCTAAGGATGGGACCCTCTGATAGACACCTTTTTACATCCTCAGAGGCTCTCTGGCACTCCCTTGACCATACCACTTCTGTAGGGGCATACTTTTTTGTGAGGTCTGTTAATGGGGCTGCAACTTCTGAGTAGTTGGGAATGAATCGCCGATAGTACCCTGCTAAACCTAGCAGAGAGTGTACCTGCGTTTTTGTTTGGGGGGTTGGAACTTCTTTCAGGGCAGCTACCTTGTCGGCTAGTGGCCTTACTTTTCCACCTCCCACTGCATACCCTAAGTACTTGGTTTCCGCCTTACCTAAGGCACATTTCTTAGGGTTGGCTGTGAGCCCTGCCTCTCTTAGCGACTTGAGGACATCTTTCAGCCTATTTAGATGGGCCCGCCAGTGTTTACTATAAATGACAATGTCATCTAGGTAGGCTGAGGCATAAGCCCTATAAGGTCTCAGCACTTTATCCATGAGTCTCTGAAATGTGGCTGGGGCTCCATGCAGTCCAAATGGCATTGTCACAAACTGGTATAAACCCATGGGAGTGGCAAAGGCTGTTTTGCATTTGGACTTTTCCTCCAAAGGTTTTTGCCAGTATCCTTTGGTTAAGTCCAGCGTGGATATATATTCCGCGTTACCAAGGGCGTCAATTAACTCGTCCACCCTTGGCATCGGATATGCGTCAAACTTGGATACCGCATTGACCTTTCAGAGGTCCACACAAAATCTTACCTTCCCATCGGGTTTAGGGACCATAATTAGTGGACTACACCACTCACTGCATGATTCCTCAATCACGCCTAAATGTAACATTTCTTGTACCTCCTTCTCTACCAGGGCCTTATGGCTTTCAGGCAACCTGTAAGGACGAGAACTTACTTTTACCCCAGGTGCTGTCTCTATCACATGGGAAACTAAATTAGTTTGCCCTGGTAAATCAGAAAAAACATAATTGAATTGCGTAATTATTTCTAACAAGTCCCCTTTTTGTTCAGAGGACAATTGTCTACCCATTTTATCGTTACCCAAGATGTTCTCTCGTGGGGGCTGAGGACCCAGGTACGTTTCCTCCTCCACCGGGTGGATGAATAGAGACCGCTGCACCTTCCAGGGTTTCAGCAAGTTTACATGGTAAATTTGATTACCATTCCTGGACCCTGGTTGAGCGATCTCGTAATCCACATCACCCGTGCGGTGGAGTACTTCGAATGGGCCCTGCCATTTGGCTAGGAGTTTGTTCTCACAACTGGGTAACAACAACATCACCTTGTCTCCCAGGTGAAACACTCTCATGCGAGCATTCTGATTGTAATGTCTCTCCTGACTGTCCTGGGCTGATCTAAGATTCTCCCTAGCAAAATGGCCGACCACATCTAGGCGCTTCCTAAGGTCTAGTACATATTGCAGGGTATTCTTAGAAGGGGACCGCTGTTCCTCCCAGGACTCCTTTAGGAAGTCTAGTATTACCCGGGGTTGGCAGCCATACAATAATTCAAATGGAGAGAACCCTGTGGAGGCCTGGGGAACTTCTCGCATTGCGAACAGCAGAAAAGGGAGAAGTTCATCCCAGGCTCTCTTCTCTGAATCTATAAATTTTCTCAGCATACCATTTAGAGTTCGTTTAAATCTTTCCACCAACACGTCTGTCTGTGGATGGTAGACCGATGTCCGAACAGACTTGACCTCTAGTAATTTTAAGACATCCTGCATCAGTTTAGCCATAAAATTTGTACCTTGGTGTCAACGTAACCTGGAGAAGTCCAACCCATGAGAACAACTCCAATAATTTGTTGGCTACTTGCTTCGCCGTTGTTGTCCTCAGGGGGAACGCCTCAGGATATCTTGTTGCATAGTCGACTATTACGAGAATAAACCTGTGTCCTTTCGCAGAAGGCTCCAGCGGTCCTACCAAGTCTACACCAATCCTCTCAAAGAGAACGGACACCAAGGGTAGAGGAACCAAGGGGGCTGGTTTTTGTCCCTTCGGACTAGTTAGCGGGCACTCAGGACATGCCACACATAACTTAGCAATGTCACTATGCATCCCTGGCCAATAGAAGCGGAACGAAATATGGTCCAAGTTTTTATCTCTACCCAAGGGATAGCATGGGCTAGGGTGACGACAGTTTTAACAAACACCTTGGGAACCAATATTTGTCTGGTGACCTCCCCTGTTTGTGTCTGCTTGTTCACCCTATACAGGATATCATTCGACAATTCAAAATGAGGGAACACCATTACCCCTTGTGCATTCAATATCTGGTCATCAATCTTTACCACTTTATCATATTGTTTGGCCAGGACTGGGTCTTCCCTCTGCCTCTGGCAAAAATCAGGGAGACATAGCTCTGGTAAATCCCCAGGGCCTATCTCTCCCTCTTTCTAGCCATCCCCAGTCATGACTTGTGACTTATGCCTATTAGTATGGCCACCTTGAGTCCCAGATTTCTGCAACCAGTCCTGTTTGTCACAGCATCTTTGCCTCCGAGTCTTTGGAACCCGGTGTCTACTGGGGAACAGGTCTGCCGAAAAGGGGAACAGTTTACTAGGTTTCTCCTGAGTAAGAGAATGAGGCTCCTCCTGAGAGACTGGAGCCAATAGGTTTGAAAAGAAAGGCCAGTCACGGCCAAGCAAAACGGGGGCAGGGAGCCAAGGAGCGATTCCTACTTCGATCCTGGCCTCCTGAGATTTCACCTGTAGCAGGATTTTTGCCGTTGGATACCATTTTTATCGCAGTGTATACACTCTATACTCCATGGGGAGTCAAAGGAAAGCACATCAGGCGGTAACAGTTCCCGGAAGACCAGCGTTTTTCCAGAGCCTGAATCTACAAGAGCCTGGACGGTTTTACCCCAATCTGGGCTGGAAGTAACCAGGGTTTGCAACTTCCTCTAGGAAGGCCGAGGCGATTGTCCTGCTGAAGGAACAATCCATCTGAGGACAGTCCACATGGCGGTGGCCTTGTTCTCTGCAGGCGGAACATGGATAGAGTTCCCTCGAAGGAGGGTGCCGCGGATTGCGCTCCGCTGGCCTGGATACTGGAGACCAGGCATCTGATGGGTCCTGTGGGCGATGTCCTCTGAAGTTCCTCTTATTTGGTGATGAGCTGACATCAGAAAGGTGTGCCTGGCATTTGGACCTCTTCCTTGTTGGAAGGACTGCTCCTTTCGTGGCACTTGGCAGTTGCACCTGGAGAGGCCGTAGTTTCCCTGTTGTTCCGATCTCCCTCTTTGAGTGTCCGCAAGTGCTGGTGAAGTTGGATCCGTCAGGTCCAGGGCACTCGCCTGATTCTTGGCCCCAAGGAAGTTCTAAACGAGTCGGTCCGCCAAAGCTAGGGTTCCAGCTGCATGGTGTTTTACCCAAGAGCGTGCGGAAGGGGGTATTATCTGCATGAATTGTTCCAAAACAACTTGCTCAAGAATTGCCTCCTTAGTGCACTCCTCGGGTGGTATCCAGCGAGTACACAAGTCCAATAACCGCTGAGAGAGGACCCGGGGGCTCATCTTAGCGGTATACTTCAGGTTCCGGGAACTGCTGCCGGTAGGTCTCTGTGGTCAGACCTAAGCGATCAAGTATGGCGGCTTTTACTTGTTGGTAGTCCATTGCCTGATCTCCTGGGAGGCCCTGATATGAGGCCTGGGCTTCTCCTATGAGGAGCAGGGCCAAAGCGGTTGCCCAGCAATCTGCAGACCAGCCCTGTGCTTCGGCAACCCTTTCAAATGACAGTAAAAAAGCCTCTGGATCCTCGTTCGGAGCCATTTTCCTCAGGAGGTCCGGGGGTTTGTTTGCAAGTTCTAGACTTGCAGACCCCTGGAATTGGGTCAGCAGCCTGGCCATCCGCTCATCCTGTGCTGCCTGCTGCTGTGGTAGGAGCTGGGTTTGTTGCTGCAATAGTAGTTTGGCCTGCTCCTGCATTAGCAGTCCCTGCTGTTTGGTCTGCTCCTGCACTAACAGTCCCTGCTGTCTGGACTGCTCGCACAGAAAATCTTTTAAAAATTCTTCCATTTTTTTTTAATCATTTTTTTTTAATCATTTTTTTTTGTGTGTGTGTGTGTGTGGCCCTTCAATTGCAGGGGCCTCTCAACATCCCGGCACTTCTGACACCATATGTTGCATGGTACATGCAACCACCCGCAGGGTTTCTTGATAAGGCTTATTTATTGAGCCTTAAAAAATACAGCACACAAAAACAAAATAGCTTCTTTTCAGCATTCAAAAACAAAACAGCTCATCAAACATGTATTTTGAAACAGACCTTAAATCAAGCTGTTCTCTCTCCAGAGTTTCAGGGTATCTCCCTGCTTCTGACAGCATACAAAAAGACAGACCTTACAGCAGTAATCTACTTCAGCATTTCAGTCCTCTCTCTTGACCAGCTAGGCTGCATGTGTGTACAGCCTGGGGGTTTTAAAACACCTTGATGAGGCAGCTGGTATCAGACTAATTAAGCAGCCCTCTCATCTGAAACTTAACCTCGTCACTGCTGCACTGCAAAACTAAACATAGGTCTGCCAGGTATATGGCTGGTGACGTCTATTCACCCTGTCACATCCTGCAAGGCAGATCACCCCCAAATATGTCCAAACATTCATTAAAGTTAATGATACATATATTTTAGCACCCAGATTCTTCATTGCTGTAAGCTGGGGGGAAAAATAGACATATCGTGAAATAGTGGCTATCAAACGCAGCGTTTGGCACATCTTTAAGTTAGAGAATATTACAGAGTTACTAAGAGAATAAACACACACATTTGCCTAGGTATGGGAACCCTGGTTGACTAAGGAGTAAAATGTTGGATCCAACTCTGATTTAGTAATGCTGTAGAGATACGCTGGATGTAGAGGCGTCCCGACTCTGGAGATTACTAACTTAATGTACATTAATGGGTTATTGGTTGGACCATAGAGGGGAGAGTAAACTCCCCTTCAGATGCCTCACACCTCACTCCATTTTCACCCCCCCCCCTCACTAGCATGACTCTTCCCAGTATGAGCCTCTTTGTCACTGAGAATTCTCTCTAGAACTCTAGAAACCGACAAAAGAGAATTGCGGAGCAGGTGATGGTGACATCTCTCTTCCCCCAATCCCTCTACCCCCTAACACCCAGCCCCCTACCCCTTTCCATTATTTGGATTTCTGTATTGTGCTTAATTACATTATTTGTAGTATGTGTTGGATGTACTGTACTATAACGAATGTTGCCATTAATCATATAATACACACCCCATCTGTCTTTTTGTACTCCATATTAAATTACAAACAAACAATCAGTTGGAAAAATAAACTCCACCAATAAAGAATCTTAGTGTCAGTCACAAAGAATAGTTCCAACGATAGATTTCTGACAAGTTATTTGATCAAAAAATACTTAACAACTGAGCTTTTTTATGTCAGATTTTAAGATTATGTTTTAGTTTTTCCATCCAACCATTTGATATTAATACATCTCTACATTTTACCTGATATTAAGATTAGTATGTAGAAATTGGGACATTTTCCTAATGTCTTATAAAATGTAATTTTATCAAAATAACAATGTATGGTTTTTATTATTATAAATATTTAAAAGCTGGAGTTTTTATGAGGGTTTGCACAAGATAGAAAATCCAAAAATGAAAACAACAAAAAAGAATAAATCCGAGGATAAAAATCTTGGCTAGAATTTCAAGTCTGGATTTTGAACCTGCGAATGTGCCCATACTTAGTTTATTTTATATACTCTAAGCGTTTAAGATACAGTTTTATATCAACTCTACAATATTTTATGTTAAAATATATATATACTATAGGAAAAAAATCATATTTTAAATTTTGCTCTGAGATCATAAAAAAAAGATTTCTTTCCCATGGATTTTAATCACGGAAATAATATACCGAGACTGATTTTAGTTCTTACAGTGTCCGTGGGGATGAAAAGTGACAGAAAAATATCCAAGAACCATGTGTAATTTATATACAGTATATGGAGGGTTTCATTACACCCTTCACTGCAAGAAAAGCCAAACAGAATAAAAACAAGTCTGGTTGATGGAGTGTTAATGTGTACATCTGTAAAATATGTGTATTTATATCAAAGTTCAACACGGAAACACTAATTTTGTGGTATGTGAGAAAATGTGGTTCGATATACTGTAGTCATCTGAACATACAATATAGCTAAACATAAAAATGGTAAAAATTGTGCTCTGTAGGATAATGTGAATTCAGCTGCATGTTAACATGTTACTTTGATTTTATACTAAATCCATCATCTAACATCTGCAAGCAGTAAACATTTTATTTCAATTCATGCATGCATATGGTACAAATCAATTTTGGATGTGTGCAACACCTAAATGTGATAATGTATTGATGAAATGATATTGTAAGTGTGAAGTGTATTTTTGAGACACTTTATAATGGCCATCATAAGGAGGATTGCTGATAATTGTAAATATATTTGTACATCCATTCGTGCAGGGGTATATTTTTTAAGATGGTTGCTTGTGAAAATGTAAGTTAAAGGATGTGGCAGTGCTGGAAAAAAACCCAGAGCATAATGCTTTGGCAACAGCTTCTGTGAGGAACTGTGCTTGAGAGAGTTCAACGAAAGGTCAGACCTGTTCAGTGTCCATGTGCGATGGGATGAAACAAATATTGTCATCCTTGTAAGCAGATCATATTTTGTAACTATTCATGCCAAGTATTTAAGTTTCTGTTAAATACATTAGAGCATCTTGGTTTAGAAGACAAAAAACATTAAACAGTATCTTTTTAAGTAGCACGTTTTTGAAACTGTTGTAAATGACAGTGTGCAAACTGCATAGATACAAAGAAAGCCCGATTAGTCATAAAGTAAAAATTATAGAAATTCCTAATAAAATTAAAAAATGATGCAACTTGGATTTACTAACACACAGTAAGTATCGCCCCGTTTAAAAATGGAATCGTTTCTACAAAAAGTTAATTTTGAATGTACATTTTATGATTAAGATTTTCTTTAAAAAAAAAAGTGTCTTTAACCGAGCGGGTCACCCAAAAGGTCACACTTGGTGACAGGTATAAAAAGCACATATGTCATTTAAATATGATTATTTATGAATTGTTTCATAACCATGGTGGTCATCAAGCTTCATTCCTTCATGACCACCACAACAACTCATTGGATTTTTTTTCCCAATCTCATCTACCATGTCACTCATCTATTATGTGATTTGTAATTACAAACACCAACCCACCTACCCAACCTCCGGCATTCCAAAGAGGTTAGTAAGGCATTGCAACCCACTAAGGAATGCAAGGGATAAATCCCCCGGTCTAGGAGATCAAACCCTTCCCTCCAACACCTATCTCACTCTTATTCCTCGCTTTTGCACATTCATCATATTTTCCTACATGGAGATGACCTTCCTGTCTATCCTTTCAAAAAATTGACACGATCTCAAGAGACATAAGCCCATATTTAATAAGCGCTGTTATTCCATAAGACTTCATACGAAGTCGGAATACATCTTTCACATCAATGCTGTGGACTATGATGCAGTTGCATGTTTCAATCTCCTGATACAGCCCTACAGAACACTGCATGTTCACACATCAAACGGAAACATGCTGGGCCATATATACTAAGCAGTGCTATACCATAAAACAAATTCCGATGATGAAACATACCTTACAGCCTTTTCAAGTGGTTCAGTTTTTTGGTCTGAAAGTGCAGTATTGTGCTGTCCCAAGGGATTAAAATACAAAGCTATTACATCATCTGCAGTGTAAAACTTTTAAAATAGGTCATAACCACAGATTGAAACACAAGAGAAGTGACCGAGATCACAGCAGTCCCTTTAACACGCACTCATGGTGAACAGATCTTTATAATTAGTAATGGGATACAATAACTACAGGGCAGACTAAAGTGTCTAACTCAACCAAATACCTTAAATAAACTATGGTGGCAAGACGTTTATACTGTTAAAAACAAAAATAACAAACTTTTAGCTTTGGCGAGCATAAAGTGTGGCTAATAAGGCTTTTTACAAAAATATAAAAGTAAAAATAATCTAAATATAGAAAATGGGATAAATAGTTTCCTTTTCTACAGTAATTTATTATATATATAAAACATTGTTTTACCTTTCTGTCCCTCCTCCTTACGTATTTAGTTATGATGAGTATCATCACAGAATGCACCTCACAGGTGTTAAAAACTCCACTCAAAAGATATGTAATGTGTATATCAAAAATACATTTCTTACTGTATAGTAGACATGATCAATGCAATCAAATTGTTAAAATGTTTTTCTCACTGCTACAGTATAATTCCAAAATGTATGTGTATCTATATATCTATGTCTAAGAAGTGTATAATGAAAGAGACATACTGTATGATAGCGAGCACAAGTGGAAGAAAAAAAAGAGGGGGAGATTAAAGCTGCACTACAGTTATCACAGGTCACCAAGCTCCACAACAATCAGATAAGTTCCATGTATCTGGCTGTTGAGCTACAGTATAAGTAGATCCCTCTGGATTTCTAGAGTACTGTATAACAGTTTTATGTACTTGAGATATACAAATTTATAAGAGTAATATCAACCTATATTGTTGGAAAAAAATGTTTTATGATGGGCTTTTATGCCACTACAGTATATCTATGATAATAATATATACAGGGGTCCCAAGCACGCAATAAGAAAAAACAGACAAAAATGTCAATTTGAAAAGATCAATGGTGTATTGAAAAAAATGATATGCAGCTACAAAGTCCGCCCTAATATAGGCTAGGAGAGTACTTCTCATGAAACAAAACCACAAATGGAGGGAGAGGAGGAGAGGAGGGGAAACAAGGGGAATGAAACAAAACAAAAACAAGGGAGGGGATGAAATGTACAATACACATTGAAAATTAGGTGATAAAAGTATAGGGGGCGACATTTCGGAGCCTAAATTGCCCCTTCTTCATGCCCGTTCCCACAGACTAATTCAGTCTATGGTACTTCCCTAATTTGCACATCCCCAACCAAACACCTCTCCACTAAACACGGTAAGTAATGCTGAATGAACCTACTAGACCTAATCTATATAATCACAGTCACCCTATCCTGTAAAGGTAAGGACCTATGCAGTAACTCAGAGATATCTAAGTATATAGCCTATGTAGGTAGACTGTAAGAACAGCAGAAACCTATGCTCAATAGTAACTAGCTGATCACCAAATTGTAGTAAAGACCGCTGCAGACCTCCTCATGAGAAGCTACGGACGCTCATAAGACCTCGGGCATGGTTCTCGGGCCGCGCTGATCCGCGCTACTGCTCTGCCTCGCCTGCTCAAACTGGAGCTATTTTGTGTCCTGGCAGGCGAGGCAGTGAGCACCTTTGGGGGCGGGGGCGGGGTGGAGGCAGGGCAAAGGCGTGGCAGAGGCGGAACGGAGGCATGGCAGGAGGCGGGGCTAGTCCCTCGCTCCCATTGGATGTGAGCGGTCACGTGACCGTTCCTCCGCTTCCCTGAGCGGCAAATTTTAAATTTGCCTGTCGGCTCAGAATTTCTCAGCATCCACACACATGCGGAAGCGTGCGGAAGCGTGCGGAAGCAGCTGCTAAAGCCGCGCTGATGACAGATGCAGGGGGTAAGTGCATCTGCTCAGCGCGGCTTAGCACGGCTCAGCACGGCCTACGGTACTATGTACCAGGCCTTACAAGCAGAGGATTCGTATTATTCCTTTTTCACTTAAGCTGTCTCATGTTCATGCTTATGCTCTACTAATACTTATTGTAGCTTTCGACTACGATTTGGTGATCAGCTACAGTAGCTTCCATTGAGCTTAGGTTTCTGCTGCACTTACAGTCTAACTATATAGGCTACATACTTAGATACTGTATCTCTGAGTAACTGCATTATGTACCGTGTTTAGTGGAGAGGTGTTTGGTTGGAGGTGTGCAAATTAGGGAAGTACCACAGACTGCTTCAGTCTGTGGGAACGGGCATGAAGAAGGGGCATTTTAGGCTCCAAAATGTCGCCCCCTATACTTTTATCACCTAATTTTCTATGTGTATTGTACATTTTTTCCCCTCCCTTGATTTTGTTTTGTTTCATTCCCCTTGTTTCCCCTCCTCTCCTCCTCTCCCTCCATTTGTGTTTTAGTTTCATGAGATGTACTCTCCTAGCCTATATTAGGGCGGACTTTGTAGCTGCATATAATTTATTTCAAGACACCATTGGTATTTTTAAATTGACATTTTTGTCTGTTTTTACTTATTGCGTGCTGGGGAACCCTGTATGAGGTTCCTCCCTGCTCCCGTGCACCTTATCATTTATTCATACATTTTCTCTGCTGTGGAGTGCTACCTAGCACACACACTTTTTATATCTTTGATAATGTAACTATCTCAATAAATCTTCTTTTGTATCAAAGAATAAGTGTATATGCATATTTTCTTAAGTAGGCAAGAAATGTAACAAAGCGATAGGGATAGCCAGCGGGATGCAATGTTGTATACGGAGCAACAGAAAGAGAAAGGTAGAGATGCTTCTTTATGGATCATTGGTAAGACTTTATTTATGGACCATGTGCAGTTCGGGATATTATGGGGGATATTTATTAAACTATGATAGCGTCGATCAGAGCACTATGGAACAGAAATGTCAACTGATGTCTATGAGTGTTTCCATGTGCTAGTGCTCCGACCGGCACTATTGCAGTTTAATTAATAACCCCCTATATCACCATTAGGACAATAATAATTTAGAGATGGTTAAAATATGGGCTACATAATTATTGCATGGTCTACATCATACAACTTATCAAGAAACACGAAAGGGCCTCAATATGTGTACAGTAGCTTGGAGGAGATAAGGGGAAGATATAATTAAAACTTTTAAATATACTGTATCAAGGTTTCAAATAAGTACAAAAGGGAAGCATATTTCACAGAAAGTGGCGTGTTAAAATAAGAGCTCATGCTCTGAAGCTGGGGGTAGTAAACTCAGGGGAAATTTAAGGAGGTACTTCTTCACAGAAAGGATGGTAGATAGGAAACGTATCCCACATGGCAGCATAGTTTGAAGTACATTGTTAGTGCATACTAACACTCTGACAAAGGACTTCCATCTGGGGAACAGAAGCACCAACGACATTCTAGTGCAGAATTTGTGGAAACAGTTACATTTTCATTATGCGTCTCACTGGCAATGTATTAAGGCACTATTTTGTGATATTACTCCATGTGCATTAGTTTATGAATTGGGGGGTAAGAAAGGAGTTACATGACACACAATGTATCATATTCAGTGTCTCTGTGTGTAATGTTTCCACAGGATAAAAAAAAAAAGAAGTAATTCCAGGCCTGCTGTGGCATAAACCTCTGAGATTAAACGTGTAACACTTCAAAGAATTAAATCCAGCTTGAAGTTAAAAATATGCACTGCAGCAAAACAATATTTTTGTTGCCCAGATACTCCCTGGATGACAACTGGTGCAGCAACGGGGCAAAAAACGACAAATAAACAGGGCATCAACAGATTATTTTGAGCCCAAAACAAATTTTAACAATTAAGTCCCCACAAATGTTGCAAAAATTATACCTTGGTTTACTTTGTATTGTCATGTTTATTTCTATCTCCAGTTCCCCCTAGTGTTCCTCTCACGCCCTTTATGTCATCCTACCTTTTCCTCTTGTCTCATTATTGTCCCCTCCTTTCATGTATTTCTCTTATTTTCCCTTCATGTCTTTCACTCTTTTCCTTTCCCCAATATGTTGTTCTTCTTTCATGTATTTCTCAATGTCTTTTTCTCCCCAGAATGCATATCTCTCTCCTCCCCCTAGCATGTCTTTCTCTCTCCTCTCCCTGAAGCATGTATTTCTCTCCCCCCCCCAAAAAAATATATATCTTTCTCTCCCCCAAGGATGTATTTATCTCTCCTACCCCCCAGCATGTCTTCTTCTCCTTCCCTCCAGCATATCTTTCTCTCCTCCCCCAGCATGTCTTTCTCTCCTCCCCCAGCATGTCTTCCTCTCCTCCCCAGCATTTCTTACTCTCTTCCCCCTAGCATGTATTTCTCCCTCCTTACCCCCAGCATGTCTTTCTCTCCTCGCCCCCAGCATATCTTCCTATCTTCCCATAGAATGTATGGCTCTCTCCTCCCCCAGCATGTCTTTCTCCTCCCCCAAGCATATCTTCCTCTCTTCCCCCCAGCATATCTTCCTCTCTTCCCCCCAGCATTTATTTCTCTCTCCTTCTCCCCAGCATGTCTTCCTCTCCTCTCCCCAAGCATCTCTTTATCTTTCCTCTCCAACAGCATTTCTTTTTCTCTACTCTCCCCTCAACATGTCTTTCTCTCTCCTTTACCCCATCATTTCTTTCTCACCTTCCTCCCAAGCATATCTTTCTCTTTCCTCTCCCCACCATGTCTTTCCCTTTCCTCTCCCCATAACATGTCTTTCTTTCTCTTCCCCCAAGCATGTCTTTCTCTTTCCTATCAACTCAGCATGTCTTTCTCTTTCCTCTCCCCCAGCATGTCTTTCTCTTTCCTCTCCCCAGCATGTTTTCTCTTTCCTCTCCCCCCAGTATGTATTTCTCTTTCCTTCCCCCCACCCAGCATGTCTTTCTCTTTCCTTCCCCCCCAGCATGTCTTTCTCTTTCCTTCCCCCCCAGCATGTCTTCCTCTCCTCCCCCCAGCATGTCTTCTTCCTCTCCCCCGGCATATCTTCCTCTCCTCTCCCCAGCATATTTTCTCTTTCCTCTCCCCAGCATGTCTTCCTCTCCTCTCCCCCAGCACGTATTTCTCTTTCCTCTCCAACAGCATTTAATTTTCTCTCCTCTCCCCTCAGCATGTCTTTCTCTTTCCTATCCCCCCCAGCATGTCTCTCTCCTTTACCCCATAATTTCTTCTCTCCCTTCCTCCCAAGCATATATTTCTCTTTCCTTTCCCCCAGCATGTCTTTTGCTTTTCTCTCCCCCAGCATGTCTTTCTCTTTCCTCTCCCCCTAGCATGTCTTTCTTTCTCTTCCCCCAAGCATGTCTTTCTCTTTCCTGTCAACTCAGCATGTCTTTCTCTTTCCTCTCCCCCCAGCATGTCTTTCTCTTTCCTTCCCCCCCCAGCATGTTTTCTCTGTCCTCTTCCCCCAGCATGTCTTTTGCTTTTCTATCCCCCAGCATGTCTTTCTCTTTCCTCTTCCCCAGCATGTTTTCTCTTTCCTCTCCCCCAGCATGTCTTTCTCTTTCCTCTCCCCCCAGCATGTCTTTCTCTTTCCTCCCCCCCCCCCCCCAGCATGTCTTCCTCTCTCCTCTTCCCCCAGCATGGCTTTTGCTACCCCCCCCCCTTACCCCTCCACCTCGCAGTAGCTCTTCCCTTTCCCCAACATGTCTCTCTACTTTACCCCACCATTTCTTTCTCTTCATTGTTACATCTTTCATATCTCACATGCTTAGTCTCTCTTCTTTTCTCATTCATGTGATACTCTTTCTTTCTTTAATCTCTCTCTCCTCCCCTCTGTTTTGTTCTTGTCATCCTTGCTTTAAAAATCATGAATTATCTTCTCCCCAGCATTATTCCAGTTTCCTTCCCCTTAACTCTGTTATTACACTTTTTCCCTCCTCCATTCTCTCTCTTTTTTTTCCCTCCTCCTCTCTCTCTTTTCCCCTCATATACCGTATTTCCTCAGTTCTATGGCGCCATTGATTTAATTAAATTTTCAGGGGGGGGGAGTGTGGAAAGAAAATACTACAATATAATTAATACACACTAAATTAAGCACCACATGTGCTTCTGCATAGATATCTAAAACAAACTGAAATTAGAGGTCCTGATAGAACGGAGTTTGGAATCAATTTTTACTTACAATTTCTATCTTTGTCTTTAAAGTCACATATCAATGTACTGAATGCTATAGCTCAAACTGTCATAGATGAATCCAGTGCTGTTGGTGCTGTGTACTGTATGTGCTTCAGGAACAGGAAACTCTACCAACCCATGTGAAAACAGACTATACAAAGAGGAAAAACTAAGAAAACATATCATCAAGTACTAATGGGTCACAAATCCTTGTGATGGGGCAACACATAAGTGTAATGAATTGAGATGTGCAAAACTGTCCAAAGCTTCTTCGCAAAATGTTAGGCGGTTTACCCGAAAATTTATTTATATGTGAAATGTTTAGCAAAGTCTCAAAGGGCTAATAAGGTTGCCAAATAAGAAAGTATTCGTCTAAATACTGTATCACCAGATATTGATTAAAACATGGTGTTTGACTTTAAGGGAAGGACTGCTGAACAAAGAATTATATATGCAGATCTAGCTAGACTTACTGTACTGTCCCTGCTGCCAAATAAAGCTATTGAAATCCTCCAGCAGCGCCCCCTTGCAGCCTCGTTTTTTTCAAAGACATTGATTCTAAGGCTGTGTCCATGGAACCTCAGACCGCGCGGACGCGTCCGCACACTGAGCGAACAGACTGCCTTAAGGCAGTGTTTGCGTACATGTGGTGTGCGGGCGGAGGCAGGAGGAGGTGCGCGATGTGCGAGAAATCAGTTAAAACTGATTTCTCGTGTGACAGGACGGTCACGTGAGCGGTTCGCCCAATGAGGACGAACCAGCTCTGTGATGTCACTGGGAACGCCACCAGGAATGCCCTCCACGGCCCGAGTACTATGGCCAGGGAAAGCACCCACTTTCCCTCAGCCTCAGCGCGTCTCCGCACGGGCTGTGGCACTATGTCCGCAGCCTAAGAAGCATCCTGATTTCAGACATATTTAAATGTGAAAAAAAGGTGCGTCTCAGAATCAAGGAAATATTGATTTTTTTCTCTTTCATTCTCTCTTTTTTGCAATTTTGTCTCTTCCTCTCTATTTCTATTATAACCCTTTCATGTCTCTTTCTCCCTCTGATCTGTCCCTTTCTTCTCACCACTCAGCCTGTCTCCAGCCTGCACTACCTTTCCTCCAGTCTCCCAGAGGCTCCACCCCACTGCTCAGCAGAGAGGAAGGAATTTCCCCCATCTGTGATTCCTGCAGTTCATGGGAACCCCTGCAGATAACTGACATATTGGAAGGGGACTGGGCCCCTATCCCCACTCAGCCTGGGACAGCAGTACTGACTGTCCCCCTTGCCCCCTGCTGGCGGCACTGGCAAAAACACAGACAATCCATTTGCAATAGATTGACTAAGTGCCTAAAGGCATAACTTGATCTGAAACATAGGAGTTGTGAGTGATGAGGCCACCAATGCAGGCTGTGGACAACACAGTAAGAAACATTCCAAAGCATTTATATTTAAACCAACATTGTTTCAAGTTCAATTAGAAGTGGAGTGCACACACCAAACAATCAGTAAAAACTAGACAAGTTTCATTTTACTTTTGGTCCTCTCTATACACTTGGATTTAATTAGGTAGTGGATTACATCCCAATTCTATGAATAGCATCAGCGGGCGTTTGTTTTGGTTTAAGTAATTATTGTAAAATACAGCATATTGTAAAATGTTGTGCTCCACTTTTTCAGCAATACGACTTATGTGATTGTGTTTTATAGTTTTATAAATAGTGTTGATATACTTGTGTTGTTAAATAACTCTTTTTAAAGAACAAAGAGTAAAACAGTTACATGAATTGATGAAACAATAAGAAAGATTAGTATACTTTCTTCTACATTTCTTCCTATTTTTAATAACATGTCCCTCTCTCCCCTGCCCCCCCTGTCCCTCTGTCTCCCCTCTCCAGCAAAGGAACTGTCACAGGTGACCTGGAGTTTTAACAAATTTATATCGGGATCATGCACTATGCAAAACACAGTAGTGGAATAAAATGAGGTTTATTCGGGTAAATCCACGTACACAGTGAAATATAAAGATACAGGAAATATACACACTTACTGAGGCGCTGGGGTGGAATCTGGGCTAAAATAGGTGCAGGGCACCTGCTTTGGAAGGCTTGTCCTGACCAAGGTGTTCACCTGGGTTTCCTGGTTCTCTATTCAGCTAGAAGCTCTAGCCGGGACCGCTACATTCTAAAACGAGAACTTGGACCTGCGTCTGACTTAGCCTCAGCTAGGCAGGCTTTCTTAGCTCCAAAAATGAAGCTGGTTGCTCTGCTATTCATAATAGAGCAACTTTGAAAAGCCCGCCTTTGAATCACCATCCCAAGTCACAGGATCGTCTGGTTCTCTGACTGGGGCTTCTCCTCACATACCTTCCGCTGTTCAGCATGGAAGAAGGAGGAGCAACCAGAGTATGGGAATTCCTCCCCTCCAGCCAATAGGAATAGGTGCTCGTCCTTTGACTGATGTCAGAGTAGGGGGCTTGCCAAGACAGCTCGGGATGCCTTGTGGACATGACATATGAATTGACCAATGGGAAACGTGCCGACATACTACCGTTTCCCACAGTCAACCTATTGCCACCTACTGGGCAGGCTCCACTGTGTCTGGCAAACCAGAGTGTCCTCCCCGCAGGGGGTCTTTGTTCTCCAGACTCAGTGTTCCACCCTTCACTGGGATGGTTGGTTGAGGGTTCCTCACTGCGGGCACCGGAAAAACACTTCTTTGGGTTATACGACTTCTGCCTTGGGCCCTCTTGATATTCTGTCATCCTCCATTTTCTCTAGGCTGCAGGGCATCTCAGCCCCCCTTTTTATCCGCGGGATCTGCAGACATGTCTGGTCCTTCTACGGTAAGTGAAGACCCGCTTTTCTTTTTCCACCTTTTTGTTTTGGACAACTCCATCCCATCAGGGATATCCTTGATATTACCTGTGATGAACTGTCAGACTTGACACACTATTTTGTCAAATTAGAAAAACTCCTCGTTAGTAATATAAGACTCTGGTGGGATATTACCTCACTAGAGAATTATATTAGATGTGACAGAATTCCTAGGGGTCTACGTGTTAAAAAGGTGCCTTCATTCGGTTTATGAGTAATAAATTTGAACAAGACTGGATCAAGATTTTAGATACTTGCTCTAGACAGCTTATGGAGCTTATTATAAAACAGAAAACACTAGAGAAATCAAAACTTATGGAAGAAATAACAACTTTACAAAATAAGTTAAAACCATTCTCCAGAATGGAACAATTCACAAAAAATGACAAAACACTTTCCTTTAATGTAGATGCAATTGAAGAGACCATCAGCGAGAAAAAACATTCCAAATTCGAGAGAAACCGCATAGATTATACTAAAAGCCAAGTATATTGTTGGCAAAAACCGCAGACCACAAAAGAATTTGTAGGTTCCAGCACACCCAGGGGTAATCCAAAACAATCAAAACATTGGTCTAATAAAAATCCAAATAAATCTATTTTGAAGAACACCAGGACTGAGACCTCAAGCTTTGACTCAGATGTATCAGATTATGAGGCTAGGTCTCAGTCGGTGTCCTTTGATAGATTTACCGGCCATTCTAGAGATGACCGGGGGGCCACAGGTTATGATGATAGAGCAGCCATTACCTCATTTCAATCAAAAGTCTCAAAATCATCAGGCCAACCCTCCTCGGCTTTTTTACAGTCAAACCCAAAGGGCCGAGGAGAACACGAAGGTCACAGAGGAAACGAGGAAAGCAGAGGCAGGTCCAAGAGGAAGAAATACGAATGATTCCTCCTGATAATGTTATTAATCTGTCAGGTATAGATCTTTCCTTGGACCAGCTGAAGCTCTTGAATAAAGGTTTAGGGTTTGCACCCACTCAGAATTTCCAACTGTTCCAAACGGTTATTGACCTCCAGAAATTTACGCGTAAACTCTCTTTAAAAAAGCTATTCAGTTCAAAAAATCGTTTATTGGGTAAAAAAACTGATACTCTTCCATTATTCCCAATACAGTCTATCTCTGATTCACCCCAGGACTCATTTAATTTCCAGGAAAATTGTGTCATTTCCGATATGGAAACTTTGTTAGAGTCACAGGGGGAACCCATCAACACATTCGTCCAACCTTTTTTTGGGTCAGAAGACTCAGGTTTTAGAAAAAAATCTATATTTTGCCCAAATTATAACAGAGGGCCATCCATAACAACGTTCGAAAGGTTGGTAGAACGAGATTTGAAACTCCTGTCTCAAGGCTTTTCTTGTTCCAATGTCAATTCTGGGAACTTAACTTACTCTGAAATACAACAAATTGAAGAAATTAAGAACAATTTCAATATTGTGATCAGACATGCGGATAAAGGGGGAGCCCTAGTAATTTTATCCACTGACCAATACAAAAGAGAAGCACTTAGACAGTTAGGGATGTTACTTTTTATCAGTCTCTCAAGAAGGACCCTACAAAACCATATTCTACAGAATTGACCGAATTATTATCCTTTGGTAGTATTCTTAATGTTATTAGCCAAAAAGAGTGCGAGTTTCTGAACTGTCCACATCCCGTGATTCCGGTATTCCACCATCTCCCAAAGATCCATAAATCGCTAGTCGACCCTCCTGGACGACCGATAGTGGCGAGCATTGGATCTTTGGGAGATAGGTTATCGCGGTATGTGGACAAGTTCTTACAACCCCTGGTCCTTCTACTCCCCTCCTACATAAGAGATTCATCGGATCTCATTTTAAAGGTACAGGATATCAAATGGCAGAGGGAATACAGGTGGGTCACATTAGATGTGACCTCCCTGTATTCTATCATTGATCACAATCACGGACTTAAAGCTATACGACACTTTTTGGATCTTTCAACTTTATCTGTTTCACTTTGCACTTTTCTACAAGAATCAATATTTTTCTTATTAACGCACAATTATTTTATGTTTGATTCACATTTTTATCTACAAAAATTAGGCACTGCAATGGGCACAAGTTTTGCACCTTCGTACGCGAATTTATTTATGGGCTTTTGGGAGTCACAATTTATTTATCACGCTAACAATTCTTTTCGTCAAAATATCATCTTTTTTAAGAGATATATTGACGATCTGATCATTATTTGGGATGGTGATGAAAACACTTTAATTTCTTTTATTCACTATTTAAACACTAATGATTATAATATTAAATTCACTTTTCAGCACAATATTAATTATATTAATTATTTGGACTTAACCCTTTACATTGATAATGAGATGAATATTCAGACCGATGTTTACCGTAAGGAGAATTCCAGGAATATGCTTCTCAGTGCACAGAGCTGCCATCCCCGTTCACTGATAAGGAATATTCCTGGATCTCAATTCATGAGACTAAAAAGATTGTGTTCAAATAATGATCTTTTCCTATCAAGATCAAAGGAAATGTTTGACAGATTTGTGACCAGGGGCTACTCTACCAAAGATTTGGATGCGGCCTTCATGAGAGCGGATTCTATGGATAGAAACAATCTTATTCAACGAACTGTTTCAAGATTAAAAAAGCCTAGACAATCAAAAAATATGGCAAATAATTCCACACAGAGTCCTTTCTTTGTAACTACTTTTAGTTCACAGTCATCATCAATTTCTAAAATTATACAAAAACATTGGCACACACTTTTACTAGATGAGGATATTGGTCCTTCATTGTCCAGTGGTCCAAGGTTTACCTTTCGCAAGGCTAAGACCTTGGCCGCTCATCTTTCTCCCATTCTTTTTGACTCAAAGACTAAATATAGTCCCAGAATCACAACTATACCTAAGGGGTTCTTCAGCTGCGCAAATTGTTCTATGTGTCAGTATGCATTGCCTGCAAAGTTTATTACATACTCAAAAGAGAAAAAGAAGTTTAACATCAAAAACTTTTTAAACTGTAACACATCCTATGTTGTTTACGTTCTCTCATGTGCGTGTGGCCACAGATATGTGGGCCGCACGATTAGATCGTTGAGACTCCGTATAGCCGAACATACTCGTTTAATAAAAAAACAGGATTTGACCCATCCGGTATCCAGGCATTTCTCCCAATGCCCAATGGGGGGCATTGGTAATTTTTCCTTCTCAGCCATCGAACATATACCCCATCACCCAAGGGGTGGTAATAGGGAGAATAGGCTAAACAAAAGAGAAATATACTGGATATATATGCTCGATACTCTCCATCCATTTGGAATGAATTCAGACTGGGAATTGAAACATTTTCTTTCAGATTAACTGTTATTATTATATATTTGTTATACTTTATTGATTTTATCTTTGGTTCATATTCTTCAAACATACGTAATGATTTCTCTATATAATGTACTATATTATCTAGTTTATAATAATGGTCATGATTTATAAATTTATTAATATCTGCTATATATTTTTCCATGATAGTTATTCATTTTTTTAAATATTATTGCTTATCATCATGTTTCTTGTTTTTAAACTCACGTTGTCTTTTTTGTATATACACTGTTTATTGTATAAATATGCCTGTATGTTTCCTATCAGACTAGCTGAGGTTAATATGTTATACATCTGAGTCACCACTTACTATGATTGCTATCTGCTGAGTCTAGTTTAAGAATGGTCCAATCAGATTTTGTTTGTTTGTATATATATGTGTCTGGCATTGGAGACAAAATACTCTTTGATAAAGTCCCTTCTAAGGGATGAAACGCGTCAGAGCTGTTTGCATGATGTCCAGCTTTTTGTAATAAAGAACTTTTTATTCATCAAACACTTGCTTTGGTTTACTAGGAAGTAGTGACCATTCCTTCTTTTCTACCTCCTTGGCTATGTTTAACATGGATGCGTGTGGCGAGTTTAAATGGGAAAGATGTGCGCTTCAGAAACGTGTAAAAACAAATTCGCGCCTTTTTTTTCCCCTTTACTATAGGCGGCGAGCGCCATCTTGCCATCTTTTCCTGGCGCGGCAAAAATGCGAAAATCGCGCCATTTTCTTGGCGCGAACAGCCGCTATATGCCGTTCGCACCTCTCTGCATTCGGAGAGTTTTAAAAATGGCGAGATGGAGGTTCTCGCCAGCCGCGAGGCGAGTTTTAGACATAGGAAAAAAAAATTGGCGCGTTTTTCGTTACTCGCCATTTTCTGCCGTTTTCTGTGCGAAATTGAACAAAAAATGGCGAGTTTTGAAATAACGATGCTCTCTGCATGAGGCCCTGTGACATTGTGGCTTTCTTCAGTGCAGTGTAGTTTTCCTGCCTGGATGTGTAGCACTTTAATTCTGGTCACTGCTGCATGTGATTCTTTGGTTTTGTTGCTCAGACTGTTTGCAGGAACTGTATGCAGGCAAAAGCACAAACATTTTCACAGGCAGTCTCCGGGTCCCCTTTGAACTTCAAGGGCCACCTCTCATCCCAACTTCTGGCACCAAATGTAAGAGACGTGTGCAGAGGTACGCAATGAAGACCGTTTAAAGTGAAACTAAAATTAGGCTTTATTGCGCCTGTCCCTTTAACACAGGAAAACATATGAAAATAAGCCAAACACAAACCTATTTCCGCTTTGGAGACTATCTACACATGTAGTTCAGCCCTCTATAACTGGGTGGTTACCTAAGCTGTTTACCAGCCCAAATATATATACATACTGTATATACAGCTATACAACAGTCTCATAAGAAAGTCTTATCTGTGTCTTGTAGCTGTAGGGGAAGGTTTCTCTGCTCTCTTGGGTCCGCAATCTTGTGTGCTAAGGCAATGTCAGGATCCAGGTTTAGAATATTGTCCCCTTTTTTCTTGCTGTCAGCATGCAGTCTCTTTGCAGCTCAAGACATCTGTCCTTCCTTAGTTCAGCCCCCAATTGTGAGACGAAGGAATCCTCCTTTCCTGTCTCCCAGAACAGGCTTTTTCTGACAAAGTTCTGATTAGGCAGGTGGGATGGTTGATTGCAGGATTGCAATTAATCAGTACACTGCTGGATTAGAAGCAAGATTCTTAACAGGGATAAGTCCCTGTTACAACTTCCTTGTAGTATGGTTCAGAAATGAGATGAGTTTCTCCATTAATTGGACCTTATTAACCCTTCTAATAACCTCTCTTCTTGAGGGTGGGAGTGTCTTTTTCCACGGCGCTGCTAAAGCGCACCTAGCTGGCGTTTTATTTATGCGCAATCAATTTGAGTGTGTAGTGATTCACATTCTCCATAGGTTTGGCTAGAATAAATAGAGTTGGATCCAGTGGGGTCGTGATACCTGATACATATTTTATTAGTTTCAATACTGTCCTTCAGTAAGTCTGCATTGCCGGGCAGTACCACCAGATATGCGCCAGATCTCCTATCTGTCCACATCCCCTCGAGCACCAGTCTGAGGCTTCTGGGAACATCTGCCTCAGTCTCTTGGGAGTGTAATACCATCTAAATAAAATTTTATATGTGTTCTCTTTTGTTGTCGTACAAATTGAAGTTTTACCAGCATTATCCCATATATCCTCCCAGTCCTTTCTCGTTATTTCAGTCTGCAAATCTAAAGCCCACTGCTCCATATATTTATAGGCAAGATCATCCTTTTTTGGAATTAAATCCTGGTACAGAGATGATATTAGCCCTTTTTGATATGTCCTTGTTTAACATTGGTCTTTGAATCGTGTGGGTCTAGGGAATACAACTCCTTGAAAACCTATCTTACAAAGTGTCGGACTTAAACAGCTCGGTTTGGGGAAAATCATACTTTTCCTTCAGTTCCTCAAACAACATTAGCTTGTCTTTTACCAAGTCTCTCATCTCTAGAATCCCTATATGCCTGCAGGTATCATAGCTCTGTCCCTGAAAACCCAGTAGAAACCCTGGGTTACCAAACAAAGGGTTGAGCTTGGATGGATTAAACATCACTTTATACTTCTTTTTTGCCATCTGCCAGATTTTCAGTGTGAACCTGATTACTGCTGGTTCAGGCTGTCTCCCCAGCCCATTCCCAGAGCCAGATCACAGCAAGGAGGGCAACCCAATTGTTTTATTGACTGAGCTTTACAAACCTACCGAAGCATATAGCCCTCTCGGAGATTTGTTTCATATGAGAGGCAATATAATATTTTAGAATATTTGGGACTGCCAGACCTCCTCCCTCCCTGGACTCCAGAATGATTGAGCTGGCTATTCTAAGATGTTTGTTTTTCCAAATAAATTGCATAATCCGGTTTTGGATTTTTTTCATACTTGTGTATGGCACAGATATCGGCAACGTCTGAAAATAAAACAGAAATCTAGGGAGAATATTCATCTTAACCAAAGTTATACGTCCTATCCAGGAAATATGGTGGGAATTCCAGGCTTGTAGATAATTTTGTATTTTTGTAAATAGGACCGGGTAATTATACTTGTATTGTGAATGATAGTCCCTAGTACGCTATATCCCTAAATACTTAAAATGGGTCCTTTTCCATTTATAATCAAAGTATCATCTAAGGACCTCAACCTGCTTATCAGTTAATGTTAAGTTAAGGGCTTCTGACTTCCCTACATTTACCTTATACCCCGATAGCTTGCCAAATCTGCTCAGAGTGGACTGCAAGTTCGGGAGAGATGTCAGTGGGTTAGATATAGTAGGTATAATATTGTGTGGTGGTTTTTGGAGAAATAAATATAAATGTAATAGATGGTTTCTGACTTTAGTGAGTGAGAATGGATTTTCTAAATCAATATGTACGCAAATGGGTAGAACTGTATTAAGATTGTTGAGACTCACTGCAAAAAAAAACCAGTTTTCTCAAAACAAATGTTTCCAAATTAAACTCTGTCCAGTAGAGTGGAAATAACTGTAAAAGAAAGATCACCCGAATGCTGCAGTTAAAAAAGAGCATTTATACTGTATATCAATCTGGAGTATTTTGGTCTCACCCTGGAGAATCATCAAGCATTAGTACAGTCTATCTCCCATTTCTCCATTATATAATTGCCACCTGCTGGTGCCCATCCCGGGCCCCCGATGATGTTAGATGTCCCACATCTGTGTTTTGTAGCCTTCCTGTTTCTGTTTGCTGGAATAAGGCTTCTAAACATGCTGGGTAACAATAAAAATAAAGATGTGGTTAGAAAAAGACAGAAATATACTTTTTCAGTATAGCAGAGATCAGAAGTCTTCTGGCACAGTACAACTTCTGTGATTATTTCAAGCTTGAAGTTTAATATACTGTACCCACAGGAGACTTGTTGTGTGTATACGAACTGGCACAAAAGAACCTGCTGAACCCCAAGGTCTATTTGTTTCTAATGAGGTCGGAATCATAAAAGCAGAGGCCATCTGTTCATCTAATTCTTGATGAATAACTTGAGCTGGAGAACTGTATACATAAGACCTGGAGCTTCTAATTGCGGAAGCTATTTTTAGAAATGTGGTTTATATTATTTGTACACATATTGCACAGTCTGTTTGTTACTAAATCTAAACATTTTGCACTGCGATTAGCCAACATTGGAACCATATTATTTAAAAACTTGTTTATATAATTTTGGATATAATATTTGAATGCACTGTAATTAATATAAGGAGAGGTGAGTGTTTTCATATACTCGTATCTTTCTCTTCTTTGAATGTATTTTGTAGGAGGAGGACACACGTCTTTCACTAAAGATTAATACCCCCTGTTTCATGACTGATTTGTAGCTGAAACATCTTTATTATATTAGTAAGACAACTATCCATTGTGGAGAAATATATAGTAGAAACAAATTCAATAAACAAAAGAAAGCCACACGATGAGAAAGAGGATATAAAAGGAGGGGTCCAAATCCAATCAAAAAACAACAACCAACAGGAGCAGATTATGATTATAAAGATTCCACATACCAATTAGCAGGGCCGGATTTCCAAATAGGCCCAGGCCTAGAGCGGCAAAATTTGGGAGGGGCAAATTTCCAGTTCCAATTTTTTAATTCCCTCTGTGTTGGAAAGACCTTACAAATTGGGCTTGTCTGCAGCATTTCTTCTTACAATGTCCCTATATCATGGCACCGCGATGTCAAATAGCATTGCATTGCCATAACAACAGAACATTACATGCTTGCGTGATCTGTGTGGCTGGTTGATTTCAAGTGCTGGTGGTATTAAGTGTGCAGTTAGAACTAGAAGGAAAGGGAAGTGCTGTGTATTCTTGTGTATACTAGGAGGGGTGGCTGAATTTGGGGAGTGTGCAGTGGGTTAATTTATTTTCAAAGTGTGTGGTAATTGAAATCCTGTAGGAAAAGGGGGGAAAAATAGGGTTTTTTTCCTCCTGCCTGAGCAAGCAAAGGGTGTGGTTGGCTGATTGCTAACCTAGCACACCTGGTGGGTGTCCCAATTTAAACAGAGGTTTCTCACATATCCGGAGCTTGCGTGTCTTGGTATATGTGGCTGGTTGCTTTCAAGTGCTGGTTATATTAAGTGTTCAGTTAGAACTAGAAGCAGTTAGAACAAGGAAGGGGTTGAAGAAGGTATAGTATATTGAAGTACAGTTTATTATTAGTACTTATAAACTTCATAGATGCTACAATGAGCAGAATTGAAGATGACACTCAATGCACATCTTGCCACATGTATGTGCACTTGGAGCAGCCATTCCAGGGTGCATACCACTGTGAGAAGTGTGAGCAGGTGGTCTCTTTAGAGTCAGAGATTGCTGATATGAAGAGTAAACTTGAAATATTGAGGGACATTGACAATCTTGAATTGGGTTTAGTGCTGACTGAACAGGCCCCTGCTTCGACTAGTGGTGCAGATGGTGGGGCTGTTAGTGAGGAGCAGGCAGGTATCTGGGCACCAGTTAGAAGTGGAAACCGGGGCAATAGGGAGAGGCAGGCCAGTTCTGAGCTGACCCATCCCAATAAATTTGCCATATTGAGTGAAGATATTGGGAGTGTCAGGGCAAAAGTGGCAACGCTGGGGGAGACTGATTCCTCTAGCAGCCAGGGGAATAGTTCCTCCAGCACAGAGGTGATGCTCAGCTACCAAGGCAGATTGTGGTGGCAGGGGACTCAATTATTAGGAAGGTAGATAGGCAATCTGTTACCATGACCGCATGAACCGAACAGTTTGTTGCCTTTTGGGTGCTAGAGTACAGCACATTGTGGATCAGGTAGACAGATTGTTGGGAGGGGCTGTGATTGACCTGGCGGTCTTGGTACATGTTGGCACCAATGACAAAGTTAGAAAAAGATGGTGGGTCCTAAAAAAAAAGATTTCTGGGATCTAGGCCAAAAGCTTAAGGCAAGGACCTCCAAGGTAGTATTTTCTGAAATACTACCAGTGCCATGCGCAACAGCCAGAAGACAGTCAGAGCTTAGGGTGGTTATTGCATGGCTAAGAAAGTGGTGTAGGAAGGAAGGTTTTGAATTTTTAGAGCACTGGCACTCCTTTTCTGAGAGGTGCCATCTTTATTCTAGGGACGGATTGCACCTCAATGAAGAGGGACCTTCTGTGCTAGGGGGGAGAATGTTAAAAAAAGGTTGGAGGAGATTTTAAACTAGAATGGATGGGAGAGGGGAATGAAACAGATAACTAAGTAAATAGAATAGATGAGGAAAAAAGGATTTATGGAGGTGGAATGGGGGCAACTGCGAGTTTGACAAGCAGCAAAAAACTCATAGTAATTACAGATAATACTGGAAAACTTCTAAAGACTAAATCAAGTTGGCACAGAAAGGAAGGATAAGATAGTAGTACATGCTGAAAAAAATTAAATGTATGTTTGCTAATGCAAGAAGCCTGGCAGATAAAATGGGGAACTTGAATTAATAGCTGCAAGGGAGCAGTATGATATCATAGGCATTACTGAAACATGGTGGGATGAAACTCATAACTGGGCAGTTAATTTAGAGGGTTATTCCCTATTTCGGAAGTATCGAGCAAAGAGAAGAGGAGGAGGAGTATGCTTATATGTTACACTGGATCTAAAATCTATTATAAGGGAAGATGTTTATGAAAGAAATGATGAAAATGTAGAGACCTTGTGGATAGAAATTAGCAGTTGAGGTAAAGGTATAAAGAAAATGTTTGTAGGGATATGCTATAAACCACCAAATATCTGTGAGATTGAGGAAGCTAAAATACTTTTGTAAATGGAGAAGGCATCAAAACTAGGTCATGTTCGCATAATGGGTGATTTTAATTATCCTGACATAGACTGGAGCAATGATATTAGCAGTAAAACAAAAGGAAACAGATTTTTAGGGGTGCTTAAGGACAATTATATGACCCAAGTTATTGAGAAACCAACCAGGAGAGGAGCAATACTGGATTTGGTAATATCAAACAATGTAGAAGTACTGTCCTGGCTAAGCTCAGTCTAAAGCTTGACGGGAGCTGGCCAGGATCGTAGCGGGCTAGCCGCGGGTTCGTTCTCCATTTAAAAAAGGAGTTTCCCGCGCGGCAGCCCCTTCAATAGATAAGCGCTAATGGCGCTTACTGTTGAAAGCGCCCGAGGCGTGGGAAAAGCGTCCGAAACCGGCCCGGTTTCGGCCGTAGACAACCCGCCCGCGCTATTTTAAAACTGCGGTGGCGGCCGCATTAGAGTCAGCTCGGCCGCCACTGTAATAGCAAATATTCAAGTTCTGAAACATTTGGGGAACAGTGATCATAACATCTCATAACGTCTCATTTGAAAAAAATTATCAAAAAACAGATTACTTGGGTTCAACAAAGACCTTAAACTTTAGAAAGGCCGATTTTACTAAACTGAGGACTAATCTACAAGTAATACATTGGGATGATGTTTTTGCAGAGAAAAATGTAGAAGATAAATGGGCAGTCTTTAAAACACTGTTAGAATAGCACACTCATCAGTGTATATACCTGTGTGTAATAAGTATAAAAGAAATAAGTCAAAACCAATGTGGTTAAATTAACAGGTAGGGGAGGAAATGGAAAAGAAGAGGCAGATTCTTTAAGTCACAAGGATGGAGGAATCATATCAGAATTATAAGGAATGTAACAAAAATGGCAAAAGGGCAATCAAATTAGCAAAATGGATGATGAAAAAAAGGATTGCAATAGAAAGTAAGATCAACCCTAAAAAGTTATTTAAGTACCTTAATAACAAAAAAATGAGAAAAGAAAATATAGGAACCTTTCAGTGTGAGATGGGCAGGCAGGTAAAAGAGTTGGGGTGCTCAAACCCGCAGCAACTCCATCCAATAACATGAGTAATATTACTGTAACCCTGGAGAAACCAGTGGGAGTGGGTAGGCAATTAAAGACTTGTAAGTATCAGTGACAACAGTCAGACTTAGCTATAATAGTCTAAACCAATAAGCCCCACTCACATCATCTCCAGGGTTCCTCTGCTGGCGTGCAAGCCAAGAAGGATCCAGAATCCAGACACATCCAATAGAAAAAAACGAATGGCGCACAGCCAGGGAGCCAGGTGTAAAATAAAAAAACTTTTCCTTTATTGCAGCATGGTGAGAGACAAAATCACCCCCTTAGGAGACACAGACAGGGACCTCCTACGCGTTTTGGACCATCGGGTCCTTTATCGTTGGTCCGAAACGCGTAGGAGGTCCCTGTCTGTGTCTCCTAAGGGGGTGATTTTGTCTCTCACCATGCTGCAATAAATGAAAAGTTTTTTTATTCCACACCTGGCTCCCTGGCTGTGCGCCATTCGTTTTTTCTATGAGATGGGCAGGCAGATTATTGGAGATAAGGGAAAAGCAGAGGTATTAAACAAATTCTTTGCCTCTGTGTTTATCAGGGAAGAATCAATTTAAATTGTAGTCCACAGGAGGAAGCCACAACCACCATATTAATGAACAATTTGTTAACTGAGGAAGAAGTTCATAGGCGGCATGAAAAAAATTTAAGTTAATAAGGCACCTGGCCCCGATGGCATACATACAAGAGTTCTCAAGGAGTTAAGTTCAATAATAGCCAAACCATTACATTTAATATTCAAGGACTCAATTTTCACAGGCTTAGTACCATAAAATGTTTCCCTTGGTCTGTTAACATAACCAGGGGAAGTCCAACCCAAGGGAACAGCTCCAACAACGTGTTGGCTACCTGCTTAATGGTTGCTGTCCTCTGGGGGAACGCCTCAGGGTACCTTGATGCATAGCCAACAATCACAAGAATAAACCTGTGCCCCTTCGCAAAGAGTTGTTGAGGTCCTACCAGGTCTACCCCAATCCTTTCGAAGGAGACTGAGACCAAGGGTAGAGGAACCAATGCGGCCTTGGGTTGACCCTTCTGGCTGGTTAGCTGGCATTCAACACATCCGGCACCTACTTTGGCAATATCGTTATGCATGCCTGGCCAATAGAACCAAAATACAGTCCATGGTTTTGTCTCTACCGAGGTGACCACCCCAAGGGATAATATGGGCTAGGGTGAAGACAGCTTAGTTGTCTATCACCTCCCTTTTTTGTGTATGCTTGTACAGTACACCCTATACAAAATATCATTCAACAATTCAAAATGAGGGAACACTATTACACCTTGTGCATTCAATAGACTGTCATCGATTTTTATCACCTTCTCATACTGTCTGGCAAGTACTAGGTTTTCCCTCTGCTTCTTGCGAAATTAAGGGAGAGACCGTTGCACTAAGTCTCCAGGCTCTGTCTCTCCCTCCTTCTGGCCATTCCAAGTCATTACTTGTGACTTATACATATTAGTATTGGTACCTTGAGTCCCAGATTTTTTAACCAGTCCGGTTTATCACAGCATCTTTGCTTCAGAAATTTCAGAACCCGGTGTCTACTAGGAAATATCTCAGCAGAGAAGGGAAAAGTTTCACGGACGCCTCCGGAATTGGAGAAGAAGGCTCCTCCTGGGAGGGAGCCCGTAAACTGGAGAAATATGACAAGTCTTGGCCCAGCAAGACCAGGGCAGGGAGCCAAGGAGCAACTCCTACTTCCAGCCTGGCATCTCAACCCTTTACCTGTAGCAGGATGTTAGCAGTTGGTACCATTTTATATCACCATGTACATATTCTATGATTGACAGGGAGTCATACAAAAGTACTTCAGGTGGTATAAGTTTGTGGTGGACAAGGGTTTTCCTACAGCCCGAATCTTCAAGGAGCTGGACAGATTTACCCCCAATCAGGACTGAAAGTAGCCACAGCGTGCAGCTTCCTCTAAAAAAAAGGCTGAGGCGGCGGTCCTGCTGAAGAAACAATCCATCTGTGGGCACTCCATAGGACGGTGGCCATGTTCCACGCAGGAAGAACATGGAGTGGGCTCTCTCGCAGGGCAGGACGTGGCAACTAGGAGTCGAGTGGGTCCTGGCGCGACGTCCTCTTAAGTTCCCCTCTTTTGGTGATGAGCCTATATCAGGAAGTAGACGAGGGTCTCAACGGGAGAACTCTGTTGCTGGAATGGTTGATCCCTTCCTTGGGTTTGGCAGTTGCATGTAGATGGGTTGTAGTTTACACGCTAGATCGACCTCCCTCTTTAGGCACCAACCAGAGCTGGTGGAGTATGTGTCATCTGGCCCAGGACACTCTCCTGGTCTTCGGCCGCAAGGAAAATTTCCATGAGCTGAACAGTCAATTAGTGTTTTTACAGCATGGCGTTTTACCCAGGGGCATGTGGGAGGGGTTATCTCCTGTAGGAATTACTCTGGAACAAATTATTCGAGAATGCCCTACTTGGTGCATTGTTCAGGCTGTGTCCACCGAGTACACAATCCTGTAAGTGCTGAGCTATGACCCGGGGTCTCACCTTAGAGGTGTACATCAAGTCCCGGAACTGCTGCTGGTAGGCCTCTTCTGTCAGGTCTAAGCAATCCAGGAGGGCGGATTTTACCTGCTTATAGTCCATAGCTCTGATTTGCGGCCTGAGATTCTCCTATGAGAGTGGGGCCAATGCGGACAAGCCCTGGGCCTCTTTGACCCTTTCAAAGCTTAACAGGAATGCATCTGGGTCCTCAACCAGCTTAATTTGTCCCAGGAAAAAAGGTGGGGTATCTGGAATTTTTTTTATGACATACCAAGGGGACAGCAGTATGGTCAGCCTTTCATCCCGGGCTTCCTGCTGGTGGGTTTGAGCTAGCCTTGTTGCTGCAAATTCTGCAGTAGTAGTCCGGTTTGCTTGGCCTGTTTTTGATATCGTTCTGCCTGCTACTGCTACAGTAGTCCATTTTGCCAGGCCTGTTCGCACAGAAACTATTTTACAAATGGTACCATTTTCTTTTGGTGGATGTTGGGGTCACTCAGAATCCTACTTCGAACAACATATGTTGCAGTGAAGGGGCATCGACACGTGGATAGAGTAAGAAAGGATTTTATTCGGTCAACCCAAGATGAAATACACACACAATGAAAACAGCTTTAAATCCGCATAAGGAAGAAATAAAAAATCAGTCCATAGGATGGCTGCGCCCCTTTTCATATAAAGTCCCAGCTGCAACCCTGTTAAAGCACAAGGGAGATTTCACACAATTTATCCGCTAGGTTTTGTGACCTTAGATCAGGGAGTTAAAAAGACCTTTAGTAGAAATTTCAGTTTAAACAGACCTTTAGTAGCAGGGTCGCAGGGCAGCTGCCTTCCTGATCAGGGAACCCACAGAGTGTGCACAGCTGCCTTTTTTAAAGGGCTAAAGATGCAGCTGTGTCCTTGTTTATAAACTCTACTTGGTCTATTTAACTAGTGCTCTGCTGGAGTCAGCAGCTCTACAGGTACATTTCTCATGCATAGTATCTGACAGGCTATCCACCGTGTTACACCCCTCTCCTCCTCTCTCACTCAATTCCCCCTACCTTTTATCTCTCTTATTCAATTACCCCCTCCTCTAACTCACTTCCCCACCCTTCCACCTCACTCTCTCAATACCCCTCTCCCCCACTTTCTCACTCAATTCCACTGACCTATCTCCCTGTAGTTAGAAAACTATCATTGATGCTCAGCAGAACTAGGGAAACACTACAATAGGGATTCACTTCAATCAATACACACAACAAAGAATTCATTCAACTTTATTTGGCTCAGCTTGCCAACTGTCCGTCTTGGTCAAAGCAGAAAGAAAATTAAGTTATATTGTTATTGTATGTGTTATAATTAGATTAATACAAACTGTGTCTGCATATAGATAAAACATGTATGTACACATAAATGATTACAGATTTAGAAAACCTATGAAAGCAGTATGTAGATCTCAAAGGATGGCAAGTGATAAAAGTAATCGTAAAGTTATTTTCAGTGAATATACACTACCTTCATGCCAATGCTGGTCATTTATTATCTTAATCAAATCTTATTCTTGTTTTAGAATAGGTGTTATTTGGTCAAAAGGCAAATGGTGGATTATTTGTGATTAGGATTAAATTTCTCGGGGCTGATTATAATGTTATTTAAAGAAAATGTTTACCTTTTTACAGTTGCATATACTATACTTAATAGTTTTAATTAATTAATTCTTTGAAATATTATGAAGATATTTACTAACCATGGTACGAACTGCAGACACCTTCCAGCACCTTCCAGTTACGCTATATTTAATAAGTGTCTTGAAAGGCATTATGTGATTTCTGGTACAAATGGTCTTTCTCTTGAAGCCACCTTGCGGAAGGAGTTAAAGTACAGATGTTGCGGCTGTTATTCGAACATTAATTATCTTTATTACCATTTCCTTTCTACTGATACAGTACACTGCTACGTAGGGTTGCTGCTATTATTGCAACAAGTTATTCGTGTTTTTTTTAAATAATTTTGTTTTTTCCATTTTAAACAGTAATGTCCAGTTTCAATAAAGTTTTGATTTGCAAAAAAAGTTGTTACATGTTCCGCCAGGTTACTGAATACGACGTGACGTCAGCGCGACCACGTTCCGTGATGCGCGCTGATGATGTCATTCCGTGGGCTGTAGCGTCCAGTGCAAGTAAGGTCTTGTACTTTGCCCGAACTGCCCAGCCTATGGCTGTGTGCGCCCTTCCTTCGCGATTCTGCGCAGTTGCAGGTGACTGCGTCTCATATCGCCGTGACTCTGCGCGATGCGGGTGAGTGGCGCGGCATCCTATTGGCTTAGAGGTAGTTCGGGTAAGTATAAAGAAGCAGCTTTATTACACTGTTGTCACCTTGATAAAGTACCTTGAGTATGAAACGCGTAGGTGCGTTTACCTAGTCCATTTTTTCTGTATGTTCAGCATGCAATAAATTAATTATTACTTTTTGTTACTTCTGGAGTGGCCTGACTGTTTCTTTTCTTCCTGCACGGAATATACAGGATATCCCTGGCTGTGCTCTATCTACGCTCTCTATCTTCCTGGACCTACAACGGATGGATTGCACGCCGCTAACGACAAGAGTGCCCCTTGGGTAGCACAGGTAAAGTGCCACAGTGCCTTATTTTATTCCTGTCTATCACGGACATTGTCCATTTATAAGCATTGTACTGGTTGGGTGTTATTATGTGTTATAGTTGTGGGTGTCAAGCCGACTCCACTAGTACACTTATTCCCACCAGTTCCTAATCAACTTTATTGGGGCACTCCATCGTGTTTTGGATTAACCAATTGTGGACTTATACATTTGGATACCCAATTTACAGGACTGGTCACAATTTTAGAGCATCACATATACCTTGTTCCTTGTTATATCATAGAAGAAGCATATTGTGAGTGAGACCAATATAGCATTAATCAGACAGAGTATTGTCTCGATTAATACAGTATTATTGTTTTTTCTCTTTCTTCTCATATATCACCTACGAACGAGCGCTCCTCCCTTACACGGAAGACATGTTTTGAAAAGCATAATTCAAATGTGTGCTTCTATCTGCTCGATTTTTTCCTACACTGCAAATGCCCATGTCAGAGTTCCAAATTCGAAATGACCGACCACAATCTTGGAGAAAATCTTTAAATTTGTACAAAATGTGATTTGTCAATTTTAAATATCTAAAAGACAAAAATGCACAAGCTCGTCGCCTTAACTTAAAAAATTCTAGGGAGAGACACTTTGTCTGTGGAGGGTTGTAAAACAGGAGTTATGTCGGTTTATATTTGAATTTTAATAACATAGTATTGAAGCAGGGGGTCTCTGGACCTGAACTGCATTTATTTCCCCTGCTTCCAGAGATAAAGGCCCCAGTTTGTGGTGCTAGTATCTCCTGCAAGTTTAATTCTCCCGCATAACGTGGGGCATGACGCGGGACATTTAAACTTGTCGGTGATACCAGCACTCGATATGGAGGCCTGTACCTCTGGAATTAGGGGGTCCCAGGACCTGAAACTAGTGTGGTTCAGCTCCGGACACCCCTGCTTCAATACTATGTTATTAAAATAAAAACAGCACAATCACCTGTAATAGCTGTACGTCTTGTTTGTTTTTGAGAAACCCAATAAATGAAGAATTTCCAAAAAAAAGAGACACATTTATACTTTTTTTTCATTAATCTGTATTAGTGTGCCTTACAGTATGTTGTTTCTATTTAAATAGGATAATATTATTGAAAAATACTGATAATTATTATTGGTAGTCCCATAAGGCTGTAAGGCAGCAGAAAAACAGAGGAAATTAGGAGGGAAAATAATAGATTTAGGGGCGTATTCACTAAACTTCGATAAGTGCATTAGAGCAATATAAGTGCCCATTTAGTGCGATCTTGCATATGTAGTGTAGCTATTAAAAAACCTCAGATAACATGTCAATATTGCACTAAAACGACTTTTTATAGTACTATAACACTTTGGCTATAATAAGAAGTACGATAAGCTGAAAAAATGCCCCAAATCACATTTTTTGCCAGAAAATGCTATTCACTAAACTCCGATATGCATATAGTACTATAAAAATTTGCAATCTTTTCTCACCAGCTAAAGGTGGCACTAAAGGAATTGCAATATGCATAACAAGGAGTTTTTTTATATTTACTGCATAGGAATGATACCGGGGGTCTACAGGGGTCCCTGCGGGTTTCTGGGGTTTTTGAGGGGTCCCTGCAGGTTTCTTGGGGTCCCTGTGGATCCACGCAGTTGCCCTGGGGTCTCCAGAGCTTTCCTTCATATTTATTTAAGCTCCGAAGACCCCCGGATTCAACCATATGCAGTAATAATTAAATTAAAGCCAGTTTCATTACCTTAGCGGCTAACCACTAAGATATTAAAGGGGTTAAATAGCAGGCCCCTCTTTGTTGTTTTTACAGGGGTGAGTGAAGCTTGTAGTTGCCCCATGGTGGGTGCTTAGACCTTGTAGGAGGGTGGTAGTTAACCCCTTGCGCTACCCTCCCGCACGACCAAAATACCATCCTGGGGAGACTACCACCTTCACCCAACCCCTGTACCACCAACACCACACCGGAATGGGTAAAAGTGCTATTAGCCAAAGATGACTAATAGTGCTTTTCCCCATTCAAAAAAACATTACAGTGCAATACAATAAAAAGCAATACAACCCACCCCCTCCCAACCCCAACACACACTGTAATGGGCATAATTCCTATTATCCAGATATGGATAATAGCCCATTTGCCCATGATAAATACAACATTACCCAGACAGCATAAAGTAAATTAAGGTTGCACTTACCCCTGCCAGGTTGAATTCTGCCCTCGTCTTCCTCCCCATCCTCCGTAGGCATTACAATAAAAAAAAAAAACTAATTGCCACTAACCCCTTTTTCACCTTAGTGGTTAGTAATCTTTATAGTAATAAAGGAGTTAACCCCCTTCCCCGCTACCCACCCAGGAGGCCTAACCACCCTCCCCGGGACAACTACCCCTTCCCCCCACACCCATTGATTGTCACGGTGGTAAACCATGCTCCCAATATCGGCATGTATTGTCAAATGGTACACCCCCAATCCAATTGGCTGATGTACCATGTGGCAGAATCCCTTTTTTAAAGGATGTGACATTATCAAAAAGGGATGGAATCCATCCAATCAGGTAATATATGCTTCCCTCCATTTAAGATGACGTCACTTCAGTAAAAAAAATATGACCACCAACCATGACCATGGTCACCAACCGTATTGGTGTATATACCATGTGATGCCTTTCCTTTTTTGGAGTGCTGTGATATCATCAAAAAGGGAGGGAGACCTGAACTTGATTGGCTATCTTATCTCCCTTTTTGATGATGTCACAAGGAAAGGCATCACATGGTATATACACCAATCCGATTGGTTGGTGACCATATGATGGAGGCTATTTTGTTTTTTTAATTAAGTGACTCATCTTAAAGGGAGGGAAGCATATATTACCTGATGGGCTGGCTTCCATCCTTTTTTATGATGTCACATCAAAAAGGGATTCTGTCACATGGTTTACCAGCCAATTGTATTGGGGGTGTATCATTTGTCAATCAAATGTGACATCACAGGCCTTATATAAGGCCTGTCCCATCTTATTTTACCCCAAAAAGATGACGGACAACATCCACCCCCATTGGATTACAGTATACAGCAGAGAATACAGAAGAAAAGAAAGAAGAAAGAAAAAAAGATGGAACAACTTACCGGAGTCGTCTCTTCAATCAACATATGATCATGGATTTCTTTTCATTGGCTGTTTGAGGAGCATTGCTTCGAGGGTCAAGAGTTACTGACGGAGTAGGATTTGAAGGGTGAAGACAGCAAAGGTAAGAAACACATTGATTGTATTTTATTGTATTTTTTTTTCGGTTGCCCATTGACTGCAAGTGTGTTTATCTATGCCCCTTTCTGTGTATAGCTAAGCAGAGTGGCAAGCAATGCATTTTAAAGCAAATGTTTGTTTTTATTTAATTGTAATGTATTATATTTTTGCATGCCCATTCATTGTCAGTGTGGCAATCCATGTCCATATTCTGAGCATGGTTTACCACAGTCACAATCAAAGGCTTTATTGTCAAATGCTTGTTTTATTTAAATGTAATGTGTTTTATTTTGTGTCTTTTTTTTTAAAGCTTGCCCATTCAATGCCATAGTGGCAATCCATGCCCATATTGGTGGCATTGTTTACCACTGTTACAATCAATGGGTGTGGGGAGTGGGGCTAGTTGCCCCAGGGAGGGGGTTAAGCCTTCCAGGTAGGTTGCGGGGGAGGTAGGTTAACCCCTTAATTCCTTTAACGGTTACTAACCACTAAGGTAATTAAGGGGTTACTGGCCAGAGTTTGTTTTTTATTGAAATATTGCTACCCATGGAGGAGACAGAGGACGGTGAGGACGGCCTTCCTCCTGGCAGGGGTAAGTTCAGCTTTAATTTATGCTGGCTGGGTAATGTTTTATTTTTAATGGGCAAATGCACTATTATCCATATCTAGATAATAGGAATTTTGCCCATTATTGTACTGTGTTGGGAGGGTGTTGGGGTAGAGGGGGTGGTTAGTACTTTAATGTTTATTGGGGTAGAGGGGGTGGGTGAACGGGGTACTTGGCCATAGGTGGGTGGTTAGACCTTCTGGGTGGGTAGAGGTAGGGGTTAACCCCTTCATTACCATAATGGATACCACTGCTATGGTAATGAATGGTTAATTCCTTCTGCAACATCCATGGTAGGCCTAACCACCCCCTCTTGGCCAAGTACACCCTTCACCCACCGCCTCTACCCCAATAAACAGGTACTGTGGCTTAACCCCTTCATTGCCTTAGCGGCTAGCCGCTAAGGTAATGAAGCTGTTTTAATGTCACTTTTAATAACATAGTTTTGTAGCAGGGGGTCTCTGAAGCTGAATCACATTAATTTCAGCCTATGCAGAGAGCAGCGCTATTTCGAAATTCGCCATTTTTTGGAGAAAATCGCGCAGAAAGCAGCAGAAAATGGCGAGTTCCGAAAAACGCGCCAATTTTTCTTTTCTATTTGTAAAACTCGCCTCGCGGCTGGCGAGAACCTCAATCGCGCCAGTTTTAAAAATATCCGTATGCAGAGAGGCGCGAACGGCATCTAGCGGCTGTTCGCGCCAATAAAATGGCGCGATTGTCTCCGTTTTGCCTCGCCAAAAAAAAACTGCCGCTCGCGGCCATTGCAAAGGGAAAAAAAAAGGCGCGAATTTGTTTTAACACATTTCTGAAGCGCGCATCTCGCCAATTTAAACTCGCCACACGCATCCATGTTAAACATAGCAGAATTCGCACTTTTCTGCATATGGAGATTAAAACTCTCCAAAAAAGCTACTTTTTAATAAATTCGCCAATTTTAAAATTCGCTGCTCTCTGCATAGGCCCCAAAGTGCGATAAGACTTGGAAAAAACAAGTAGTGCGATGTTTCATTTTTTTTTACCGAACTTTAAGAAAAGTATGATTTTCCTTAGTGAATACCGTTTTGACACACATTTCTTATAGTGCAGTAAAAACATGCAAAATCGCTCGGCAATGCACTGAACTTATCAAAGTTTATTGAATTAGCTTGCTAAAAATAAAATATTTAATTCATCATACAATAATGATTACAATTTATAAAACCAAACATATTGTATAGAGTGCGGGGAAAGTGGTTTTGCTAAATTAATTGCAGCAGCTGTACATTTCTTTAAGACACAAGAATGTTCATTCTTTTGGCCACATCTCCAGCGAAGGTTGACGAACTATATACAGATGCAACTGTCGGTTTTAGACTGCTTGTTAATGAAAATATGTGACCATCTCGCAGTAACTCGTGAGATGGTCCACAGCAGGCTGTAATGGCCCATCGGATTAAAACAGTGGAGGTTTGAATGGAACTCACAGACTGGTAGGATTCACACAGCGTGAGCCCCATTCAAATGACGGGACCCCCACTATGTTAATCCGATGGGCCATTAGTCTGGCTGCAGGAATCTTGCAGTGTGCTGCAGGAATCTCGCAGCGTGGGATGCTTCTAGTGCAGAATTCTCAAGACAAGCAGTCCACAGCTGGCAGTTGCAGCTGTATATGAAGACCCATAAAAAAGAGAGCACAGCGCCACAGAAGAAAGAAGAAAGTGCATGGTGGTTTCTGAAATTGAAGCTGAAGAACTTTGGATCTATTAGGCAGGAAGCCATCTGAAATAGAATAGCTTTTACATGGAGTCTCTATGCCCCCACACAACAATCCTGGCAGATTTACAATCTTTGTTAAGGGAATTTGATCCTATGGATTCACAAATCTCTTGCTCAATAGTCTCTGCTCCTACAGAGCCCCTGGATGGTGCCTTCAACTTTACTGACCTGCTTGTGCATTCCCCCTTCTAACCAAAGTCTTTAGTCTACCTTATCAGTCTAAGGGCAACTATATAGACACCTTTTACACATTGGTTCTGGCAGATATTAAGGCCATGTGTAAAAAATCTAAATTTAAAGATAATCTCACAAGTGGTGAGAAGAAAGCCCTTAAAGATCTTCAGTCGAGTGACAGAGTAGTTATTTAGCAGGTTTATAAGGGAAGGGGCATTTTAGTCCAAAACAGGTGTGACTATGTAATTGAAGCACTGCACCTGTTAGGTGACACTAATTCTTACAGAAGCATGAAACTGATCAAACAGATCAATTCCTGAGATTATCCGATGTACACCTTTCAAAAGCTAAGGGTAATGGCGTCATTGCAGAACTTGAGTTCAGATACTTACTAACACCTTATCCGAAGGTTCCCATATTTTCACTTTTCCAAGGTGTATAAATGTTTCCAAAACCCACCTGAGAGACCAATTATTTTGATGACGTCCAGCCTGTCACAGTATGTTGACCACTTTTTACAATCTTTTGTGGTCGATCTCAAATCACATATTAGGGACACGCTGCACATCATCAACTCGATCTCCAGGATTAAATGGAAACCTTCATACAAATGGGTGATAAACCATTCTAAGGGCATTGAGGCCCTTCAATATTTTTTGGATGAAAATTGTGTTTTACCTACTGTATATCCAAAAACAATTTATGTTGGACAGTATAGCTTTTATACTTCAAGACAATTATTTTTCCTTTGATTATTTATTTAATTTACAGATCTTTGGAGCTGCCATGGGAACCAGGTTCGCCCCATTTATGCCAACTTGTTTATGGGTTGTTGGGAGCATAGCAATATCTGGTCCAACAACCCAAGGAAGGCAGGACTGGTTTACTATGGTGGTTTAATTGATGACATACAGATGCAGCCACCAGTACTAGCACTCTTGCCTCGGAAATTCTAGGGCAGTCTCACAGTATACTCCTCAACATTGCCGCAACATTGTTGCAACATTGCCTCAACATTTCTGTGAGATTCTTAATGGCCCATCGGTTTAACACAGCAGGGGTCCCTTCATCCCATTCAGTTTGAATGGGACTGCAGGGACTTCCCAAGAATTTCCCAGGTAAGTGTTCTAATACTAGTGGCTGCATCTGTACTTATTATTTGGGATGGGGATGATATTGATCTTTTAGAATTATTTTCAATATTTAATTCCATTTCAGTGGGTTTAACTTTTGCTTACATCATCGATCCAAGATCTACAGTCTTTCTGGACTTCCTCATAATTGTAGATGAGAACTCTGACATCAAAACTAATGTACATTTTAAACCAGTGTCATATAATAGCTGCCTAGAGGCAAATAGCATCAATCATAAAAATTGGTTGCAAAATATACCATATGGACAGTTTAGTCGCATCAAAAGAAACTGTTATTTGGACATTGATTTTGGAAAACAGTCTCTTCTCTTAAAGAACAAATTTCTTACAAAGAATTCTAACCAAGTTCTGGTTGAAGTCATATTCTAGAGCCAAATCTCTAGACAGAACAATTCTTTAGAATTATTTTAAAAGATTTAGTTAGAGAACATAAGACCAGTAATTTTTCATCTGCCTTTTTTGCCAGATTTAATCAATCTGGACATAAGATCAAGGGTGTACTTGATAATCACTAGAAAATGTTGGCATTTGATCCAATACTGAACGGGCATATTTCTGACAAACCAAGTGTCATCTTTAGTAAGGCGAAGAGTGTCAAGAATATAATAGCCCCAAGTAAACTTAGATTCATAAATTCAATATCCGATCAAGTAAACTGTCTGCAAAGCAAAACAGGTCATTTTAAATGTGGTTTGACTAGATGTCTCACTTGTCAATTTTTGTTGACTAAGAAAGAATTTGGGTGTCATTCTAGTAATGAGATATTTTTCTGATAAAGGATGCATCACCTGCAGGACTGAGTATGTTATTTACTTGATTATCTGTGGGTGTGTTCTTGGTTATATTGGGCGCAGTATGCGACCTCTATATGTCAGATTTCTGGAGCATAGAAGGAGCATCCTCAATGGTGCCCAGACGCATGGTGTTCCCAAACATTTCTACAAGGCACACAATAAAGATATCTTGTCCTTGCAATCCTGGTAACAAATGGACTGAATGAGTGTCTGAACAACAGTACTATTATATTAAATTACACAGAGGTCTCACTACTATTATCATCATTAGGAATATTCAAATTGAGTATTCTTACACCAATATTACACATGGTAATATTGTTTCCTTTTTTTCCTTTGTATTCACATATTCATATCTTTAGTTTATCACATATTTTCAATACTATATTGCACATATATAAGTATACTAATAATATACACTATATACACACTTGTTTTCATCACAATCATTCACGTATACACTTTATCACTTCTTAATAATATAATACTATTTTATATTCAACAACTAAGGAGAAAAGGACCCCTATGGTGAGAGCACTCAGCGGCTGGTGATACTGATAACTAATGAGCCTGATAGAGACAATAAGTCGGATAGTAACATGTAATGATGAATAACTTAAAATCAATTTTTATCGGAGAAATCCTCAAATAAAATAAAGGTAGGTGGATAACCCTCTGTATGAGGTAATCGTGAACAATTGGCGAAAATTAAAATGGAGATAGGGGGTAAGGATTGGTAGTCCTATTTATATAATAGGTGCTCCCTAAATATCTTCACTATCCAAGGTAAGTATACATATGCACAGTGATAGGATCTGCTGGTAATCCCAAAGGTAAATGGGATATTAGGTGTGTAAGTGATAATGCTGTGATAATGCCTTAAAACTTAGGTTGCAGACCATAGATAGAGTCTACAACAACACACACAGCAAATGAAGTATAGGTGACTCAAAAGTCAAACAAAATTGTCCAAACCAATACTGCACACATGATAACAAATTGTAAAGGAACCTAGAGCTGAATAAGATCTCTAAATCCAGAGCTGCGAGTCAGACAGATTTGCAGGCAATAAGTGTCTGCCAAGGTGTCTAATGACAACGTCTTGTGCCCGGAGCCCTCTCTGGTGCTATTCGTATAGGATAAGTGAGTTGAATCAAATATACTCCTTTGCAACAAATGCGAGCCGGTATATACACTGAACAAATACTGTAAATAGTGAAGGCATAAATAGCAGACAGCACATAAACACTGCGTGACTGGACAATGTAGCAGACTGGTTGTGTCTGCGAACAATGTCTCAAACTGCCACGTTTTACACTGTGCTGATACTTGATACAAAGTATATCATTTGCCCCTACGGCAAGTATATCACTTAATTCCTCCCTCCTAGAAGCACAGACTCTGGAAGTCTATGTACCGGACGAACCCTCCACAAGGGAAGGAATACTAAAATTTACAGCGGTATGCGGAAGTGACGGACCGGAGAGTCTCGGAAGGCGTCACCTGTGAGGTCAGTACGTCTGTTGCCGACGTACGTTTCGCTGGAAAGCTTTGTCGAGGCAAATTATATACTTTGTATCGTGTCAGCAAAGTGTAAGACGTGGCAGTTTGAGACATTGTTCGCAGACACAACCAGTCTGCTACATTGTCAAGTCACACAGTGTTTATGTGCTGTCTGCTATTTATTCCTTCACTATTTATTTGCTCAGTGTATATACCGGCTCGCATTTGTTGCAAAGGAGTATATTTGATTCAACTCACTTATCCTATACCAATAGTACCAGAGAGGGCTCCGGGCACAAGACGTTGTCATTAGACACCTTGGCAGACACTTATTGCCTGCAAATCTGTCTGACTCGCAGCTCTGGATTTAGAGATCTTATTCAGCTCTAGGTTCCTTTACAATTTGTTATCATGTGTGCAGTAATCGTTTGGACAATTTTGTCTCACTTTTGAGTCACCTATACTTCATTTGCTGTGTGTGTTGTTGTAGACTCTATCTATGGTCTGCAACCTAAGTTTTAAGGCATCTAACAGCATTATCACTTACACACCTAATATCCCATTTACCTTTGGGATTACCAGCAGATCTTATCACTGTACATATGTATACTTACCTTGGATAGTGAAGATATTTAGGGAGCACCTATTATATAAATAGGACTACCAATCTCTACCCCCTATCTCCATTTTAATTTTCGCCAATTGTTCACGATTACCTCATACAGAGGGTTATCCACCTACCTTTATTTTATTTGAGGATTTCTCCGATTAAAATTGATTTTAAGTTATTCATCATTACATGTTACTATCCGACTTATTGTCTCTATCAGGCTCATTAGTTATCAGTTTCACCAGCCGCTGAGTGCTCTCACCATAGGGGTCATTTTCTCCTTAGTTGTTGTTCAGTGATATCCCCTGATTGTAGCACCTGTGTCCTAGGCAGTAGCGAGGGTTCCCTCTCCCTGTTCCCCTTCCCTCCCCCTTACCCTGGTCTATAATATTTTTTATATTCAATCAATTTATACAGGTTCTATTTCTGTTTCATATCCTGGGTTGTTTGGCTTATTTATACAGTTGTATCATGAATTCACCTTTTTTGTGTCTATCATCGTCTCTCTTTCAGTTATACATACATATATTTGATCAAAGTATGTAACCAAAAGTCTCTTTTGTCTTACAGATTTAGTTTGCACTACGTATATTTATTTCCCCATTTATTGCTATCCCAATGGGAGAAGCGCCGTGATTCACTTTCTGTTTTTTCACATATGTATGTCCAATCCTTTCACCAGCAACATGCTCCTTACATGGAGAAGTGCAGTGAATATATATATATATATATATATATATATATATATATATATATATATATATGTTTATGAGAGAGAGACTATGATCTTATGGTTTCTCAACTTAGCATTTGTTATACACTGCACTATGTTATGGAGCATACACTTCTGTTTTTTGAACGATCACTTTCTAAATGCAGCAAAAAGTCCATGGGCCCCACACTGGATTCCTGTAGTAGAATTTTTCCAAAAATACCTGTGCTCAAAAAGAGGGGAAAACAAGAAAAGAAAACAATATGTCGAGGTTCTTATCGTGATTTGATACTAGTTTAAAAATGTATGTGCATTTATATACACTCACATAAGTAAAAACTCAATTTGATGGGTCAAATGGACAAGTGGGTGAACAGGTGATCTCCATTGATGAAGATAATAAAGTATTCCTAAAATAAGGAGAAGTGTAATACTGTTCAAAATATTATAATGCGTGGTATAATGATATACTTACATGATTAATGTAATAAAAAGCTGGTTCTGGGAACCCGCTTTAGAAAAACTTGAGTATCAGTATAAATACACTGCTGCAGAATTCAAGACCGTGAAAGACACATTCAATGGACTTTTACGGCATCTGAGGACTGCTGTAACTGAGGACAGAAACATGCATTTTTTTCATAAAACGGTTTAAAATACATTTTTTTAATCAGTAAATTATTTTGTGTCATTGTGTAATCCTTGCTTTCCTCTTTTATTTGCAGATTCGGCAGGCTGATCAACATCAACACCATGTTGAAACACATCCAGTGATAAGATAATGTAATGTAATTCATTCATCTTCTGTATTTATTTTCTATTATTAACACAATAATTTTACATTTTAGCTATTAAAGAGACAGCCAGACGAAGATGTCGGTTGAAGAAGATTTTATTCATGATTCATCATGAAGATTTGGCAGGTTGATCAACATCCACACCATTATCGTGTAGGAAACACATATAGCGAAAATGGATGCATTCCGTTCAATTGACAATTCAGAACAGTACACATACAGATTGCATAGAAAACCCGCAGAAATGTTATGACCCTCATGTGTGTTCCATACAGGTTGCTAGAGCATGCAGATGCTGAAACTCTGACCCGCATAATGCTTTCCACACTGTCATTCATGCATCTATTTCTTCTCGATTATAATGAAAAAATAACAATCTCACAATTATTTCACAGGTGAAAGCGGACAAGAAACAGCCAGAAGAAGATGTCGATTGAAGAAGATTATATTATTTTACAAGGTCTTTGTTATTTACTGTATCTTGAAACTGTCATTTGCTCTGATAAAAAAATGTCATACTTTAAAAATACTCATTTGTCATATGAAATTAATGGGAATAAGGGGTGTGTTAGATTGCATTTAGATCACACACCCACACTAGCAACACCTATCGTTACTGAAGAGTATTATTTTAGAGTATTAATGCAAAGTAAAACTTCATTCAAAATAAATATCAGGTAAATGCCAGGGATTTACCCTTTGCTTTGTCCGTCACATAAAACAGTCTGTACACATCTGTGTGTCTATAATATAAATATATATATATATTTTTTTATATATATATATATATATATATATATATATACATACACACACACACACACACACACACACACACACACACACACACACACACACACACACACACACACACACACACACACACACACATATATATATACAGACACACACACACACACACACACACATATATAGTTTTTGACATTTAAACAAATAAGTATTTGCTGTTCATGATACATCTAGTAAACTTTACAATTGTTATTGCCTAAAATGATTTTAAAATATAGCATACAAAAACATATATTGCTTAAAAAAAGGAATATTTTAAGGCAGGGGTGCGCAAACTGTGGGGCGCAAGATTTTCTAGGGGGGGGGCGTGGTGTTTCAGAGGCCCAACGCTCTTCCCCAAGGCATTTAAATTAAATGCCAAGGGATCGCGTGAGTGCTCTAACTTTCTTTACATGGCCTCTGGCAATGCGTTGCCATGGCAATGCGGCATCACATGACCCGGCGGTGTCATTTGACACCGGAGACAAGGAAAGGAGGGGGGTGAGAGCAGGAAGGGAGAGCAGGTAGAGGGGCGCAGGGGGGAAAGTTTGCGCACCCCTGTATTAAAGTACTACAGAAAGTTAAACTGATTTTAATTCCATATTTTGTTGGTCAGATGAAAAGCAACACAAAATTATACTGTCTATCTGTGGTACATTTTTCATTTATTGCACTGATCCGGCCTGAGGCTTGTTCAACAAAGCACCAGATGTTTCTTTGAGAAATGTATTTGTCTCCGTGTGATGACAGATGCTCTTTGAAATCTTACAGTATGTAATGATGGAGTTTGCCATTTCATATCAGGAAATTCAATTTGTTTCCTTACAAGCAAGCGAAGAGGGCAAAAGCCAGGAAAAGACATTGTAACAGATAATGTTTTTACTATTTTCTACCCCTGTCATGTTGAATCTGACATCCTAATGTTCCAGGACAAATAGGAATAATATTCTTAATCCAAATACAATGCCAGTGGCAGATATTATAGTTTATATGGCTATAGAATTCTCCTTACAATATTTTGTCACAAACCTAGCTCTAAATTATAGTGTTTTAAACTGCCCAAGGAGGGCACATTTATTTTATTTCAAAGATACTGTATGAAAGCATCTACAGAAGAATATAGAACATTGATATGTTTCATGTCCTATAGTATAAACATGTAAATGTATTCACTGACCTAGACAGATATAAACTTGCACTTCTTCAACTTTCCTGACTTTTTGAGTCCAAACACCTGCATGGAGGTACATACCGATTTAATTAAAAAACATATAACATTTACCAGTGAATCCTACTTGACCTGACCTCACTGGCAAGACCAGTGGTCCTGTCTGAAGTCTCTGACATGGACGTTCATCCTTAGCCACAACATCCTGCATTGACCATCCTGTAACTCTTCTATGGACTTTTTTTTCTATGATAAATCTGGTGCGGTTTTTGCTAATTTTTCACCAGTTTTTAAATCTTCCAAATAACTCCCAAAATCTAATTAAACATTTCAATTACAGAATATTAATTGACTCGGTTAAGTATGACATGTTGTAAAACATGTTTAATGTGGTCAGGTGGTAATGCTAGGTTAAAGAAGCCTATTTTTTATTTGGAATCGTTTTTTTAAGTTTTGTCTGATTTTGGAAAGAGTTGGAGAAGTTTTATTAATGCTAAAGTTAAAGAACATTCAGAACACCTACAAGCTCATATTAAACCCCCAAAATAACCACAACATATATATAAGCATATAAGTTTCAAAGAGGAGTGCTACTGAGCATGGCAATATATATATTTAAAACCAGAGACATAACATAAAACACAGACAAAGCTCAGTGCACATCCAGAAAAACTTATTTGACGCCGGAGCGAGGAGGAGGGGGGGCGCAGGCAGCCAACAAGCCCTGGTCACCCCAGCAGAGCACAGCAGGAGAGGCTGGAGAACAGCATGGTAGGAGTGCTATATATTATTGGAAGCCACGCTCACATTGCGTTATAACCGGATTTGTGATATAACAGGTCACGCCATAATGGTGTTCAGCTGTATATACAATATACTGTAGTGTTTTAATTTTCTATTATGTTTTGTACAGGGATAATGGCTGAGCTAACACGCTTCTCTTGCTACGGCTGACTAATGAGGAGTGTTGAGCACAAACTGGATTGGGACCATGGCCTCTCAATCTTGCTAGAGGAAGGGTACAGCAATTATAAGGGTCTAAAAAGGGGCTGGAGGATACTGTACACCGATCCCGTGAGTATCATTGTCTGTGTGTTGTACTAACTGCTGTTTGCTGTGCATGTTTTGCACTGGGTCATTTTCAGCAATCTCAAACCAGCAGTCCCATAGGTAAAAAAAAAGGTTCTTTATATGTCTGTTAAGCTGCATAATGTTGGTTAGTGAACTTCAATATGAGTTCATTAGAGCGTACCTACAGGTACTGCACCGTACGTGTATCAAGTGTAGAGAGTTGACTGTGTTACTGCTTCATACAATAGTATGTACAAAAATTATGAACAGCGTGTATTAAATTACCGTTTTCTTTTAAAACTGCAGCCAGAATTTCGTATCTTACTCATCCAGGGTGATGAGGAGGCAACATTAATTTCCTGCATGAAGCCTGACCTCTTCTACAACTACGACAAAAGGAAGAGGTTCCTTCCCAATCTGTCAGCCAAGAAGAGAGCATTAGCCCTTTAGTTTAGAGGGAGGGACATACTGTAAATATAAACTAAAAGTTAACTACAAAAAAAACATAGTCCTCCCCCTCCCCCTAAACATTATATTTCAAAACCCTTATTCCACTTGTTTCTTCTTCTTTTCATGCTTTGTAGGAATACAATGGACAACCATTTTCAGTGTATATGGAATGATTTGTCACCTTTCCATTATTGCCTCAGAACCTTCCATTCCAAATAGCCTTTGCCTGTCTATATAGTTCCATACTTGAAGTAATCAAGCTCTCTACATGAGCAGTTCTTTCCCTAATCGTGATATTGTCTTCCTTTGTACCATGCTGGTCATGAGCATTTATGGCAGAGCCTTTGAAAATGTCATGGAATGTGATGGGTGGCACAATGTTCTCCCAGCTTCTCATGTTTGCATTTTTCGTTATCTTTGCTTGTACTGCAAAGTGCTGGACTCTGGTTCTGTGTGCACTTCAAGAAACTGCACAAATAAATCTTCTGGGTCCAAGATGGTGTTGGTTGTACTGGTGTTCTGATAATTTCAAGGACAATAGTGACATATTTGCCTTTAACAATCATTTGGCTACTGTGAAGTTACTTAAGTGATCTTTCCCTAGAAAAAAATAACTTTTGCCATACAAACAGCCAACTGGGGGGACACCAGTAGCATAATCACTATTTATTGGTAAGTACTGTATCACAGTAAAATAATTGTGCATAATTTACTATACAGTATGTATTTGTCAATAATGTCACTGCTACCAGGGATCCAGGAGGTTTGTTTGTTTTTTACTTACAGAACACTCAAAATTCAGGAAAACATTGTACAAACTTACTGTATCACAGTGGGAAAACAAAACACATTTTTTTATATAATTAATATTTTTATATCTGTCAACAAATATATATACTTTTTGGGGGGGACATACAATAGCTTGAAGTGTTTACTTTAATTTTCCTTATAAAAGGAATGAATGTTTATAACTTACTTGTGTATGGAACGCAAGATGCCATGAGTGATTCATCTTGTTCCAATGCTACAACTATTATTGTGGGGAACTGTCATCAGAAGAAACATTGGAATCACCTAGCACAGCGCACATACATTTGAATAGTGTATACTGTATGCGCATGCATAAAAATAAATGGAACGCATTTTCATTCCATTTGAACCCAAATGTGCATGGGCATGTACATTCGATATTTTACTGACACTACAGTATTAGTAGTCACCAAAAACACCTTATAAAGTCTCTCTAAGTGGGCCCCCCTCTCCTTTTTGCCAACATTGTCCAACTCTACAGACAGATGCACCATTTTTTGGCCGTTGTCATGGAAGAACCGGGGACCAGGTGTGAAGTTTTCAGAAATGTAAGGTGCTGCAATCTGAGCAATAATGACTTCCTGGAAGCTGGCTTTATCCATGATTCTTGTAGATACAATACAAATGTCCCACTGTTATACAGTAGTTGATGGGAAAAGGTAGAGGGTCATATTAAGATACTGTATACAGTCATGTGAAAAAGAACGTACACCCTTTTTGAATTCCATGGTTTTACATATCAGGAAATAATAACAATCATCTGTTCCTTAGCAGGTCTTAAAATAAGTTAAATACAACCTCAGATAAACAACAACACATGAAATATTACACTGTATCATGCTTTATTTAACAAAAATAAAGCCAAAATGGAGAAGCCGTGTGTGAAAAACTAAGTACACTTTATGATTCAATAGCGTGTAGAACCCCCTTTAGCAGCAATAACTTGAAGTAATTGTTTTCTGTATGACTTTATCAGTCTCTCACATCGTTGTGAAGGAATTTTGGACAAATCTTCTTTACAACGTTGCTTCAGTTCATAGAGGTTTGCGGACATTCTTTTATGCACAGCTCTCTTAAGGTCCCGCCACAGCGTTTCAATCGGGTTGAGGTCTGGACTTTGACTGGGCCATTGCAACATCTTGCAAAACAAAGGCAGTACCAGCACTTTCTATCTCACAGCTAAAGATACTGCAACATCTTAATTCTTTGTCTTTTTCAGTTTTTCTGTTGTAGCTTTGCTGGTGTGCTTGGGATCATTGTCCTGTTGCATGACCCAATTTCGGCCAAGCTTTAGCTGTCGGACAGATGGCCTCATATTTGACTCTAGAATACTTTGGTATACAGAGGAGTTCATGGTCGACTCAATGACTGCAAGGTTCCCAGGTCCTGTGGCTGCAAAGCAAGACCAAATCATTACTCCTCCACCACCATGCTTGACAGTTGGTATTAGGTGTTTGTGCTGATATGCTGTGTTTGGTTTTCTCCAAATGTGGCGCTGTGCATTATGGCCAAACTTCTCCACTTTGGTCTTGTCTGTCCAAAGGACATTGCTCCAGAAGTCTTGTGGTTTGTTCAGATGCAACTTTGCAAACCTAAGCCGTGCTGCCATGTTCTTTTTAGAGAGAAGAGGTATTCTCCTGGCAACCCTTCACAACAAACCATACTTGTTCAGTCTTTTTCTAATTGTACTGTCATGAACTTTAACATTTAACATGCTAACTGACACCTGTAGCATCTGAGCTATAAACCTTGTTTTTTTTGCAATTTCTCTGAGCATTGCATGGTCTGACCTTGGGGTGAATTTGCTGGGACATCCACTCCTGGGAAGATTGGCAACTGTCTTGAATGTTTTCCACTTTTGAATAATTTTTCTCACTGTAGCATGATGGACTTTAAATTGTATGGAAATGGCCTTATAACCCTTCCCAGATTGATGGGCAGAAACAATTGCTTCTCTAAGATCATTGCTGATGTCTTTCCTCCGTGACATTGTGTTAACACACACCTAAATGCTCCAGAGCAGCAAACAGCTAAAACCGGCTTTTATAGAGGTGGTCACACTTGCTGATGATCAATTTATCAAGGGCATTTGATTAACAGTACCTGTCTGCTACTTAGCATCTTAATTCCTATGGAAGCAGTAAGGGTGTACTTAGTTTTTCAAACATGGCTTCTCCATTTTGGCTTTATTTTTGTTAAATAAATCATGACACGGTGTAATATGTCATGTGTTGTTGTTCATCTGAGGTTGTATTTACCTAATTTTTAGACCTGCTAAGGAACAGATGATTGTTATTATGTCCTGATATGTAAAACCGTGGAATTCAAAGAGGGTGTACTTTCTTTTTCACATGACTGTAATTTCTATCCACAACACTAAAACCAAAGTGGGCTAACCTTCAAATATAATTATAGGTCCTGGTCCAAGTCTAGTGATTGCCCCCCATGCATAAACCTTGAGTGGATGCTTGGTTTCTGGTCTTGGTTTCAGGGATAAACACGTTTATTATTAATGCCATACTGGAAAAGCGTTTCATCAGAAAATATGACATCCTCACTTTTCTCCACTCATGCTTGGTCAACACTTTTAATGTTGTGAACATCCCTTATCAGGAGATACTTTCTGCAAAAGTAATTTTAAAAATGTGGTTTGAACGGGATTATGGTACAATGTTCATTATACCACTTGGCTTGTGCAGAATCTACAATACAGTACAGCACTTTATCTCATATGATGAAAGGCCCAGCCCAAATCGCATCTGATAAGGCTGATGCTGGACTAAGAAACTGGAATATAATGCTTGTGATGCAGAATATTCCTAACCTCTGCAGCAGATGGTTCATTGTTTTCCATGACACATTTTGTAGGCTTACTGTGTGGCTGTGGGAAGAAAAACATTAGCGAAATAGTGTGTTCAGTACTGTACTTAGTCTGTGCTGACCCTGTGGACCATCTTACAAACAGTTGTCTACCCAAGAGCATGATACTAACACAGCGTAGTGTCACCTTGATGCCCCACTGCTGTAGCCACCATTGGATTTTCCTTGGTGTGAATACCTCATTGTGAATGTGCATTATTCTAATGCTAGTTTCTTTGTAAAAAAAATTGGTCATGGCTGCTATTCAGAATGTACTGAACTACTAATGAATGTATATTCTATATTGAATGCACATTGCATCTTTGTTGTATTATACAGGTAAAGCTATACGTACAGGTATACTTCTACTTTTGACACCTTGCAACATTAGGCAACCAATTACCAACTCTGCCCAGTCCAACATTAACACTGTGTGCCAAATTTTGCTGCTGCGATGTCGGCGCTACTGTACATTACATATATTCAAACAAATTGTATTGCCATACTTGATTATACTTGATCATAACTCTAGTGCTTCAATGATGGATCAATATAGCTCCTACGGATGCAAGAGCCTTTACAATGCTGTACCCCTCTCAACTCTAGGGAGACTAATAAAGTGCAGAACACAGGCTGATTACAAGAGTTCCTGTGACCCCAAAAGCCACTCGTACAAAGACTAAAGTGGGAAAAGAATACAAGACAGCACTAAAACCTCTGAATGGGAAGACTCAGGGACCGATGTGGAAAAAGAAGAAGAAAGTCAAAATCCTTGCCATTCATGTAGCCAAAAAAAATATTCTGCACCATCTATCTATACCCCAATGTTACCCAGCTCATCTGACCTTGAACCCAGTGCATCCCACACCAGGCCCTCACCTCTTACCTGATCACCTCACACCGGACACTGCTCTGCCCAACTCTGACCCTGTTCGCCTCGCCCAAACACAGCTCAGCCTAAGTCGGATGCTACTCACCTCACCCTAGACACTGTTCACCCGACTCCATACCCAACTCAGCCCAACGTGGACCTAGCACAACTCCCCACATAGTACTGAGCTCCAGTTTAGCTGTAACTGGTACTGCAACTTGGTCAGACTCAGTTTGGTAATGTCAAATGTCTTTGTAATGTACAATTATGATGCCGCTGTACAATACACACCTGTGGCCAGACCTGACATTGATCAGGCCCTGGCACTGCATAAGGAGCAGAGGCTGGAAACAATTGAAGTAAAAATGTACCTCTTTTAGGAGAGGATGGACCAAAAGGCGACGGACATGAGGGGTCTACATCTGATTATAGGTGCACAGCAGCAGGAGAGCGCAAGACATTTGGTGGAAACCTCTCCCCCCACCTATGTGCCTTTATGCAATACCCAGATGGTAGGAAGCACACACAACAACCCAGACAGCGATGAGAAATTATGGCTATGAGCCCCAGTGCTATGACCAACCTTGCAGGAAAGTGGCATCCGAGAGCAGTTTTCTGTGCCTGTTTTGCAAAGCACACTTGTGGCCCTATGAAGTTAAAGACGCATTAGTATCATTGTCTGTGGTGATCCAATAGATGACTTCCCACTTTCACTAATACTAGGGGAAACTTTGCAAAATTATATCACACAACACAATGGACAGCTGAGTCAATTTGCCTATCTTATCTTTGAACACCATATGACTTTTGAACGTTAATCCCTGTCGGCCAGATGTGAACATTGACTGCTGCAGTGGTAAGAAGGCTATTCCTAACAATTTGAAGAGAGATATATTGGATGAACTTGGGATGTGGTATAAATACACTACTTCAGAATAGAAGATCGTGAAAGACACAATCAATGGACTTTTACAGTATCAGTTGATTGTGGGATTCCAGAATAAGCAGTAGCGAAACGCGTTGAATCGTTTGCTCCCTAAGATTTGGATATCTGGAGTACTGGCAATCGGAGTTACCCTGTCCAGCTTCTTCTGCCCACACAGCTGATGTCACTGGAAGTGACACAGGAACCAGGAACGAGCACAGATAGGACTGGGACCGGCTGAGAGACCAGGGAATCTTCTTACATGGATATGCGCATTTCCTTTGTGCATAATGTGAGTGCACACTTGTTACCTGCTATGTTATTCCACATTATAAGTATAGACATACTATACTATTGTGTCTCCCTTTTTTTGAGGAACACTGGAGAAATTGGCTTAATTTCTGGCTAACCACGAAGTTGCATTCCACCTTGCTCCAGTCAGAGAGAGAGAGAGAGAGAGACGCAGTCTCTGACATGCCATCTATATAGAGGGAATTTGTGAGTATAACACTTACCCTGTTTATAACATTTTTGAAGTCACCCATTTTGACTTCACTATTGTACATTTCCTATCTATTTTTACACATTCTTCACGCGAACATCCGCGCTCCCCTTATTTGGAAGAAATTGAATCAGTTTGGACTAAGGAATGGGCCTTAATGGGTTAATGAGCTGCTTTACTTTATTGCACACTTTGCTCACATATTTGGTGGTATTTACTGGGCTATTAATTTTTCCACAATTATATTTTATTATCACTGTGTGTACTGTAAATAGTTGTTTAATTCACTATTACTTAATAAGCACTTTATTATTTATACACTCCAATCCCGCACGAGCGCCCAGTTGCAATCCTTTCTATCTTGCTCTGTACAAGGCCAAATTGCGAGGGGCATGAGGGGTCTACATGTGATTATAGGTGCACAGCAGCAGGAGAGCGCAAGGCATTTGGAGGAAACCTCCCCCCCCCCATGTGCTTTTATGCAATACCCAGATGGTAGTAACAACACACAACAACCCAGGCAGTGATGAGAAATTATGGCTATGAGCCCCAGTGCTATGACCAACCCAGCAGAAAAGTGGCATCCAAGAGCAGTTTTCTGTGCCTGTTTTGCAAAGCACACTTGTGGCCCCATGGAGTTAAAGACGCATCGGTATCACACTCTGTGGTAATCCAATAGATGACTTCCCACTTTCAATAATACAGGGAAAACTTTGCAAAATGATATCACACAAAGCTATGCACAGCCGAGTCGATTTGCCTAGCTTATCTTTGAACACCATATGACTTTTGAACGTTATTACCTATGGGCCAGATGTGAACGTTGACTGCTCCAGAAAGCTATTCCTAACAATTTGACGAGAGATATTTTAGATGAACTTGGGAAGTGGTATAAAGTACCCAATTTACTCACAACCGGCCGGTCATCAAGTGAAATACTAGTAACAGGTGTCCTGATATAAAATTATCATTTATGACAAATACCACCATATGAACAATTCAATCACTTAAAGTGGTATAAAGTTAAAATGTATATTCCTGACAAACGCAGAATGGCTTGAGTGATAAATGCACAACTTAAAGGACTAGATGTAGTGCGTACATACCTAAATTCAACAGAATATACCTAATAAAAATAGAATAAGAGTATCTGATATCAACATGATAAGAGTAATCTGTGAATTACAATAGTAGTCCTCTAAATAACCAATGAGGTCTAGTGCAAAATATACAATACTCGGCTTGGTAATAATGATGATAAGTTAAGTTTACAACGTCTGGAAATGGTTCCAAATGCTCTCAGCAGATAGAATGGTGGTAAGTTCATAATTAGATCATGAAGTCCAATAACGAGGAGAAAATTTCAGGGGAGTTCCAGGAAGAAATCTGTTGGTGACGAAACGTGTAGAGTGGACCTTCCCTGAACTTTTTTGGCAGGGCACCTGTTACTATTATTTCACTATGAAGACCGTCCGATTGTGAGTAAATTGGGTACTTTGTCCCCAATGCACACTACTGTATGTAGTTTTGTGCCTGATTACTATTTGTTCTTTATTTTTTATTTGTATCAGTATTTATAGTTCTTTTTGATTTCAGGAGGTGTGGGAAAAATTTGGGTTTTGGTTTCATGTTTTTTTAATTGTATGTTTATTATGTAGATGTGTTTAACTAAAATTATTTTGTAAACTTCATAACATATCTGTTTAATCTTTTTTTTAAATATCTGAGTGCTTCTTATTGGGTTTCTTTTTTCTTTGAGTGTTTATATATATTTTTAAATCCACTCTAAAAACTAGGAAGAAGTAATACCTGTAACATCACCAGTAAGTATCTCAGGAACCAGGATGTGCCCGGAGCTGAAAATAGGGCTGTTCAGCTCTGGAGGATCCCCCGATTTCAATCATGTAGGCTTGTTAGGGTTGATTGCTCCTTTAAGAACTCTTTGTGTAGTGCTGAAATATAGTAACTTCTATATAAAAACATAAAATTTGAATGCATTCCCTCCCATAAAAATCAATTTTTATAATTACCTGTATATTATATATGTGTTTTGTAAAAGGGTTCAATCACCAAGTTTGATCTTCTTGCACGTATCACTGTAATCAGTTCATATTGGTCTTACATAACTCTCAGCTTTAAAACTACTTGAGAGCCTTTGGCTCTCTAGGGGTTAAGGCCATTTTATTTTTCATATAACTTTTTGATATTTACATTTTATTTGCTAACATAGAGCAAGAGTCCATAGATCATAAGTAAAAAATAATAACAAATGTGATTGTTACCAAATGCTAAGCATAAAAATAAAAAAATAAGATAAACACAAACTAGCTTTGGTATTTATATGTCAAACTAACACTCTTTGATTGTTTCAAAATAACTGAAAACATATATAATTTAATTAGGTCGAATGTTTTGCAAGATATTGAAACTAGTAAATTCCACAAAAAAGAACAAATTGCCAGATTGTAGGTGGTCTACTGTAGTTTAATTATTTCCTGATCTTTTCAATTTGGCTTTTCCAGACAAGTACGCACTTGATATTTATATAAAAATAGCCCTTTAACACTCTATTTTTAAACATTTACACCTGATTTTTATCATGTAATAATCTCCCCTGTAATGTTTAAAATGTTCCACAGTCTATGGGAATCATTTAGTAACATTATAGTTAAGGAGGGCGGACATTTTTTCTGCAAATTTGTCATTGTTTGCCCTGGTTTTAGAAAGACTTGATTTACCATCCCTAGTGTGAATGAAACAACTCAAGTTTGTGCTGAATAATAATAATAATAATAATAATAATAATAATAACTTTTATTTCATATTTTATAGCGCTTTCTCCCAATGAGACTCAAAGTGCTTCAGAATTTCAAAATTCTGTAGCACGTGTTATGCAGCACATAGGATTATTTTTTACAGACACAATAATGTGCTTAGTATGCCGACCACCAAATACCTGGCAGTAGAAAATAGTCTAAACTCTTAACAAGCAGAAAAAACTTGCCCCATATTTACTATAAATTTCTCTTAAACATTGCTTTGGGGAGGATCACCATATTTATATAAAACATACTGTGCCCTCTTTAGTTCATGTGAATGTAATTGAAAAACATCCGATGCACTGAGCTAAAACTGGTCTAAACAATGATGGGAAAACATTTAGTAAATTATGATGCGAAAAAAAAGGAAACATCTAACAATATGCTGGGTTTTTTTTAATCTGTGGCAGTTTGTAACCTTTGTACAGTATATGACCTCCAATGTTGTTTCTGAGTTATTAGTGAAAAGCAAGATTATCAATAGTGGCGCTCAAATTATCTTAGTGCAACAGAAAATCAGTGCAATGGTGAAAAACAACAATTAATATACAAACACATACAGTATGATGAATGCTTCTGTGACCCGGTGATGGGATCTCTCTCTCAATCCCATATGAAGTAGATGAAGTGTTGATCGTTGGGAAACGCAAACATGTGAAGATAGAGAAAAAATTCTGATGGTGCAATATTGTTGGAATAAAAAGTGAAGATGTTTCCTTAAAGTCTATATGTAGAATACTCACAAATGAGAGGTGGAATAAATACAGTACATGTAATGGTATCTTTCAGTGATTGGTCTGTCAGCTGCGGTGAGGGTAGATGTTAGCCTCAATGTGCTCGGGTACCTTAGGTAATAACCAAAAGAAAACCGGACATAGTGCAGACTGTATGCAAGAATTTATAAGGAGTAAGTAAAATATAATGCACTCACATGGTATTAGATATTAGTATGCATTTAGATCTCACAACTGGATCTCGGCTGCAGGATAAGTAAACTCTGCTTCCCCTGTGATCTGCTTGTCTGTGTGGCGTGTGTCTCACGGATGCGTTACAGCGATACCGGAAGTGATGTCGGCAGGTTCCAAGGTTCCGGTCTGCTGTGGGATTCGCGTGTCAGCGTCAGTCTACGCATTTCACCTTCCTTGGTTTCGTCAGGAGTGTTGATGACAAGATACTGAGGAATTATATACTCTAAACTTTCATCCTATAGGTTAATAACTAATTGGATGATTTTAGGTGGTACAATGAATGAGAATGCTAAGAGTAGCCGATGGCAGGGTATATTATCTCCACATCATACATATATGGAGTTCAAATGGGAACAATCAATATATTTATTCAAAAACATATTATAATAGTATAAAAATATAGTAAAAATAAAATAAAAACTATAATAAAATACATAATAAAATATTAAAACAATATTAAAAAAATATTAAGTACACAAGATGTATACTTAGAATGTACATAGCATAGCGATCTAATATAGAATTAATTTATATAAATGAGATCTAGATGAATCTAAGAAAAAAACAGAAGACTATAATTAGGTCACACAATACAAGAAATGCATTTACAGGAATGGTTTAATATCAAATTCTAGATTTAGACCTGAGGGGGAAGTGGTTTGGAGTTCAAACATCCAATAGGATTTCCCCCTCTCCAGTGGGGCATAACTTGTTCTATTGCTTTAAATGTGAGACCTTTGGGATTCGCATCATGAAATAATAAAAAATTATTAGATACACTATGAGTGGATAATTTCTTTTTAATGTTACCAAGGTGTTCTAATATACGGGTTCTGAGGGGGCGTATAGTCTTGCCTATGTATTGTAGACCGCAGTTACATTCTAAGAGGTAAACTACGAAATTAGATCTACAATTTAGATGTTGTTTAATTTTATAGGATTTTTTTGTAGTAGTGGATACGAAACAATTCCCTATTTTTGAACTATAATGACAGGCTGTGCACGTTTTACAATCAAAAAAGCCCTTTGGTGGATCTAACCAGGTAGAGTGGTTGGCTACAGACTGTCTCCTCATTGCACTGGGGGCCAGTTTTGTTTTAATATTTGGAGCCTTTTTATAGACCATCTGTACTCTGTCTGGTAGATGTTCACCCAAAATTGGGTCATTTTTTAATATGGGCCAATGTGTGTTAAGAATTTTGTTAATCTTAGCAGCATCCTTATTGTATTGTGTGATAAAGGGCACCTTTATAATAGTATTATCTGACACATCCTTATTTTTAGGAATCAGCATAGATTCTCTAGACGTAGAATTGGTCTTCACTAATGCTTGTTGTGTGATATTGGCATCATAGTGTCTCTCTGCAAATTTCCTGGATAATATAGCTGATTGCTCCTCAAATATGTGATTGTCAGTACAGTTGCGTTTCAATCTACGGTATTGTCCGTATGGGATGTTTGCAATCCATTTATTAAGATGGCAACTTGACTGTACAATAAAATTGTTTGCATCTACATCTTTAAAGAAATTTTTAGTTTTAAGAAGATTGTCCTCTATATAGATGTTAAGATCCAGGAAATTTATAGTAGATTCACTAACAGTAGACGTGAATTTTAAATTGAACTCATTATCGTATAGGTAGATGAGAAACATATTCAGATCTTCTCGTGTGTCTCTCCAAACAAAGATGATATCATCTATGTATCTCCGCCATGTGACCAAGTTCGCGTCCAGTCCTGCCCATGACCATATGTATTAATCTTCCCACATGGCCATGAGTAGGTTGGCGTAGCTGGGCGCGAACTTGGTCCCCATGGCGGTCCCACACAACTGTAAGTAAAAGTCATCATTGAACCAAAAAAAGTTTTTGTTGAGAATAAATTGTAAACATTTAATAAGGAATTCTATTTGTATATTTGGAAACTTCCCACTCTTCTCCAAAAAGGTTTTAACGGCTCTACATCCATCAACATGTTTTATTGATGTATATAGGGCCGTCACATCTGTAGTGATTAGCAGATTATTATCCTGCCATTGGATATCTCTTAATAACATTATTACATCGCTAGTGTACTTTAGATAGGATTTCTGTTCTTTGACTATTTCTTGTAGGTAACTATCTATAAACGCTGATAGATTAGCTGTTAGTGACCCTATTCCGGAAATTATAGGCCTTCCGGGAGGATGTGTGAGATTTTTATGTATTTTCGGTTGAAAATAGAAAATAGGGAACATGGGATCTTGTGTGTTAAGGAATTGGAACTCATGTTCCTCCAATATACCCTGTTTTTTACCATCTCCTAATAGGGTCAGCAACTCCTTTTTGTAGAGGGTGGAGGGGTTGGATTTTAACTTTTGGTAAGTGTTGGTATCCCCAATAATTCTGTTTGCTTCATACATATAATAGCTATGATCCATGATCACCATTCCCCCTCCCTTATCTGCTGGTTTAATTACGATGCTTTGATCCAATGACAGTTCTTCTAATGCAATTTTTTCATCTTTAGTTAGATTAGTGTGATATTTACTATTCTTAGCAGTTAAAGCCTCTAGATCCTTAGTAATTAATTGGAAAAAGACTTCTAGATGGTTTCCTTTTGCAACGTAGGAAAAAAGTGGGATTTTGGTTTGAATTTGGAATGTACACAATCTGGAAATTCCAATCTAGATGTTGTTGGACAATCTGTAACATTAATTTGTGGATTAGTCCAATTTCTAGTTTCCGCTTCCTTATTGATAAAAAATCTCTTAAGAGTCAATGATCTCAGAAATTTATGTGCATCTATATACACATTGAATTTATTTGGTCCAATAGTTGGAGCAAAGGTAAGTCCTTTACTAATGACTTTATTTTGGTTTTCTGTGAGGATCTTTTTATTAATATTAAAAATATTTTTGGTTTCTAAAACATTTTTCTTGTTTTTCCGTGCTCTGCCCCCTCGTCTCCCTCTGACATGCGTCTTTTGTTTCTTTGTGTTAAAGGTAGATTTTGATTTGTTAAGGGGTGAAATGGATTCCTGGTTTCCCATGAACTCATACACCCCCGTGGTTCTAAAAAAGATGATGATTCTTTAGGTAATGGTGTATTAGTAGTGTTCACATTTTCTTTAACTGATGTGCCTATAATGTCGCTTAGCTCTATGTGCTCTGAGGTAAAAAACCAGCATGATTTTTTGTGTATTTATCTGTAAATTTACCTCTATAAGAGGTATTCATGTTGGAAGTGGATATAAGGCTTTTTTCAGGAGGATCAGGATTTGACAGTGCTATTTTTGGAACCTTTGTACCAAGTTCGTTCTATGCCTTTGGCATAGTCATCCTGATCTCTCCTGAACTTTTGTAATTTAATTAAAGAGATCAGGAGAGACCAGGATGACTATGCCAAAAGCATAGAACGAACTTGGAACAAAGGTTCCAAAAATAGCCTGAAAGCACAGTCAAATCCTGATCCTCCTGAAAAAGCCTTATATCCACTTCCAAAATAAAGTCATTAGTAAAGGACTTACCTTTGCTCCAACTATTGGACCAAATAAATTCAATTTGTATATAGATGCACATTCATTTCTGAGATCATTGACTCTTAAGAGATTTTTTATTAATAAGGACGCGGAAACTAGAAATTGGACTAATCCACAAATTAATGTTACAGATTGTCCAACAACATCTAGATTGGAATTTCCAGATTGTGTACATTCCAAATTCAAACCAGAATCCCACTTTTTTCCTACGTTTGCAAAAGGAAACCATCTAGAAGTCTTTTTCCAATTAATTACTAAGGATCTAGAGGCTTTAACTGCTAAGAATAGTAAATATCACACTAATCTAACTAAAGATGAAAAAATTGCATTAGAAGAACTGTCATTGGATCAAAGCATCGTAATTAAACCAGCAGATAAGGGAGGGGGAATGGTGATCATGGATCATAGCTATTATATGTATGAAGCAAACAGAATTATTGGGGATACCAACACTTACCAAAAGTTAAAATCCAACCCCTCCACCCTCTACAAAAAGGAGTTGCTGACCCTATTAGGAGATGGTAAAAAACAGGGTATATTGGAGGAACATGAGTTCCAATTCCTTAACACACAAGATCCCATGTTCCCTATTTTCTATTTTCAACCGAAAATACATAAAAATCTCACACATCCTCCCGGAAGGCCTATAATTTCCGGAATAGGGTCACTAACAGCTAATCTATCAGCGTTTATAGATAGTTACCTACAAGAAATAGTCAAAGAACAGAAATCATATCTAAAGTACACTAGCGATGTAATAATGTTATTAAGAGATATCCAATGGCAGGATAATAATCTGCTAATCACTACAGATGTGACGGCCCTATATACATTAATAAAACATGTTGATGGATGTAGAGCCGTTAAAACCTTTTTGGAGAAGAGTGGGAAGTTTCCAAATATACAAATAGAATTCCTTATTAAATGTTTACAATTTATTCTCAACAAAAACTTTTTTTGGTTCAATGATGACTTTTACTTACAGTTGTGTGGGACCGCCATGGGGACCAAGTTTGTGCCCAGCCACGTCAACCTACTCATGGCCATGTGGGAAGATCAATACATATGGTCATGGGCGGGACTGGACGCAAACTTGGTCACATGGCGGAGATACATAGATGATATCATCTTTGTTTGGAGAGGCACACGAGAAGATCTGAATATGTTTTTCATCTACCTAGACGATAATGAGTTCAATTTAAAATTCACGTCTACTGTTAGTGAATCTACTATAAATTTCCTGGATCTTAACATCTATATAGAGGACAATCTTCTTAAAACTAAAAATTTCTTTAAAGATGTAGATGCAAACAATTTTATTGTACAGTCAAGTTGCCATCTTAATAAATGGATTGCAAACATCCCATACGGACAATACCGTAGATTGAAACGCAACTGTACTGACAATCACATATTTGAGGAGCAATCAGCTATATTATCCAGGAAATTTGCAGAGAGACACTATGATGCCAATATCACACAACAAGCATTAGTGAAGACCAATTCTACGTCTAGAGAATCTATGCTGATTCCTAAAAATAAGGATGTGTCAGATAATACTATTATAAAGGTGCCCTTTATCACACAATACAATAAGGATGCTGCTAAGATTAACAAAATTCTTAACACACATTGGCCCATATTAAAAAATGACCCAATTTTGGGTGAACATCTACCAGACAGAGTACAGATGGTCTATAAAAAGGCTCCAAATATTAAAACAAAACTGGCCCCCAGTGCAATGAGGAGACAGTCTGTAGCCAACCACTCTACCTGGTTAGATCCACCAAAGGGCTTTTTTGATTGTAAAACGTGCACAGTCTGTCATTATAGTTCAAAAATAAGGAATTGTTTCGTATCCACTACTACAAAAAAATCCTATAAAATTAAACAACATCTAAATTGTAGATCTAATTTCGTAGTTTACCTCTTAGAATGTAACTGCGGTCTACAATACATAGGCAAGACTATACGCCCCCTCAGAACCCGTATATTAGAACACCTTGGTAACATTAAAAAGAAATTAACCTCTCATAGTGTATCTAATAATTTTTTATTATTTCATGATGCAAATCCCAAAGGTCTCACATTTAAAGCAATAGAACAAGTTATGCCCCACTGGAGAGGGGGAAATAGAAATTCTGCTCTTATTAAGAGGAAATTCTATTGGATGTTTGAACTCCAAACCACTTCCCCCTCAGGTCTAGATCTAGAATTTGATATTAAACCATTCCTGTAAATGCATTTCTTGTATTGTGTGACCTAATTATAGTCTTCTGTTTTTTTCTTAGATTCATCTAGATCTCATTTATATAAATTAGTTCTATATTAGATCGCTATGCTATGTACATTCTAAGTATACATCTTGTGTACTTAATATTGTTTTAATATTGTTTTAATATTTTATTATGTATTTTATTATAGTTTTTATTTTATTTTTACTATTATAATATGTTTTTGAATACATATATTGATTGTTCCCATTTGAACTCCATATATGTATGATGTGGAGATAATATACCCTGCCATCGGCTACTCTTAGCATTCTCATTCATTGTACCACCTAAAATCATCCAATTAGTTATTAATCTATAGGATGAAAGTTTAGAGTATATAATTCCTCAGTATCTTGTCATCGACACTCCTGATGAAACCAAGGAAGGAGAAACGCGTAGAGTGACGGTGACACGCGAATCCCTCAGCAGACCGGAACCTTGGATCCTGCCGACGTCACTTCCGGTATCGCTGAAACGCATCCGTGAGACACACGCCACACAGACAAGCAGATCACAGGGGAAGCAGAGAGTTTACTTATCCTGCAGCCGAGATCCAGTTGTGAGATCTAAATGCTTACTAATATCTAATACCATGTGAGTGCATTATATTTTACTTACTCCTTATAAATTCTTGCATACAGTCTGCACTATGTCCGGTTTTCTTTTGGTTATAACCTAAGGTACCCGAGCACATTGAGGCTAACATCTACCCTCACCGCAGCTGACAGACCAATCACTGAAAGATACTATTACGTGTATTTATTCCACCTCACATTTGTGAGTATTCTATATATAGACTTTAAGAAAACATCTTCACTTTTTATTCCAACAATATTGCACCATCAGAATTTTTTCTCTATCTTCACATGTTTGCGCTTCCCAACGATCAACACTTCATCTGTTTCTGAGTTATTGCCGTATTCACCAAACTAACCAATTACATTTTCAATCATCTGAGTTTCAAGGCAGATTAATTTTTTCTGATGTAATTCTTAATCTCTGATTGTTGCTTAGGTGAGAAAGCATATGGCCTGATGGCCTCTTTCATTCTCCTATGCCAGGGGTCTGCAACCTCTCAAGGAAGAAAAGCCATTTTATTAAAAATGTCTTTCTCCAAAATATTCTGAGAGCCGCAACACATGCATGAATATTACACCCCCACAAACACATACAATATTGTGAGCACACTAATAGGTATATACTGTATAAGCATTAACATACGACAAATAATGTGGGGGAATAAAAAGCATCTCACAATAAATCCCTTTATTTAATTTTTTTCAATTATTTTTCTGTGCAAAACAGTGTCATTCACAAATACATAATACATACATACACTACTCTCCCCAAAAAACACCTACACGGCCCACCCAAATACACACATATACACACACACTACCCCCTCAAATAGACACATATTTTTATTTTTATATATATATATATATAAAAAATAACACAGTGAGCACTGCAGTAGCAGTCAAATATACAGTAGGTAGGTGCATATCCCATATGAAATTAACAAATGTACGATACCGTTTTCACGAAATCAGCAGACAGCACTCAGGTAAATATAGTAAATAGGTATATATGAGACAAAGCACAAAATTCCAACGTTTCAGTACCAATGTTGAGACATTCCTGAGGGAAGTGACTAATGAAATCGGTGTTTAGCTGAAGAAAAGCATAGGGTTGCTGCTTTAAGCCCATAATTATCACAGCCACTCACAACTCTTGACAAGGAGGTTGTTGGCTGATTCGGATGAGTAGCATGGCAGTGAAACTAATTTCTAACCGCTTGGATTGCTGGAGGACTCGATTTGGAGGGAGGCAGAGCCAGAAAACTTCCCCAGGAGCTACACAGGACACCAGATCTGGAGAAGCCACATCCTTGGAGCATGAGTTTTACTCATAAACTGCCCGATTTAAATGGATGTTTGTGAGTGTGCCTTTGTTATTTGTTCAGGAAAATATACCACCCCATTGGTTTTACACTAGGAGCGGGCACTTTTTCTTTTTGTTTTTCTTAGGTTCATTTGATGATTTGGTTGTATCCGTGGATCAAGCAGCCAGTCTCTGGAGTAGGACCTAGGGTGGAATCATATGATTTATCTGACCATTTTCGGCATTTATGCTAAGTTTTCTGGACATTTTCTTTTTATTATGTATTGATTTTGTAATGTATTCAAGTCTGTTGGCATAGCAGTAGATTTATTTTAATTTATGTATTGTTTTAATATTAATAGCTACCCATAGTTCTGTTTCTAGCTTAGCACACCTTTTCACAGGGTTAATAGATCTCTCATTTAGTTATCATCTATAATTAATAGATTTAATAATACAATATTGGCATTTAAGATTGATCTGACCTAGGCACAGTCTTATTTTTTTCTGTTATTTGTATATATTGTGATACCATCACTGCCCTCTAGGGGCTAGAATAGGGCAGTTATAGTAGTTTTCAGCCCTCAGAGAGTTAATCCTCCTTGGAATGGCTGTTCAGCTGCTAACTAATGAAGCTAATTAGCCTAGCCTGAATTAGCTTATTAGCCTAGCTCTGACTACAGAGGCTGCCCATGCTGCCAGAGACACACTGCTGAGAGTGACACACAGAGAGAGAGAGAGAGAGAGGAAAAGGGTGAGAGACACTGCTGCTGTGCTGATCTGAAGGCACACACAGACAGCCCTATGAGAGAAACTGCAAAAGGGGAAGCAGCAGGAATAGTGTGTAAAGTGGGGAAAGAGGTTAGTTCTCCCACTGTTAGTTAGGGACCACGCTGTATTAGTCAGAACTCCTGAAAGGAAGCAGATATTTTGTTTCTGCTTTATGTTATGAGTTAGTCCTGTCCCTGATTGCATAACATATGAGAAACTAATCCACAAAACCACAACAGGCTATGTTCAGGAACTGACAACTCCTTCATAAAGCAAACAATCTGTGAATTATAACCTCCTCTTAGTTAAAAACTCTCATTTACTTATTTTCTACAAATTACAAAAAATACATAAAGATACTATTCAAACGCCAGGCTAGCCAATTATTTCAGGCATAGGATCACTCACCGGCACCAAATTATTACAATATATTGACAGTTATCTACAACCATTAGTTTCCACCTGACCATCCTTTTATTGAGATGCTGTACATCTTCTCCAAACTCCTGAGGAGGTACAATGGCAAGAAGATTTCATACGGGTCACCACTGATGTCTCTGTACTTTATACGAGTAGAACACATGAGAGGCCTGGGTGCTATACATTTTTATATGAATTTCTAAGTGACTTACCAAAACATCAAATTGAGATTACCTTAAAAGTATTGGCTTTTTATTAATCCACGATTATTTCCATTTTCAGGGTGAATTCTATAACCAAATATGTGGCACAGAAGAAGCCATTATAGACTTTGAGACGTGCGTTGGGTCCCTATGACATCATTAACTTGGTGTCTTTCACCCCAGTTGGACGTGTGACAGGGTCTCTCTACAACAGTACCAAGACAGCTGGACAAGGTTATTGGGCATTTACTAAGACGCATGCTGCAAGTCTGTTTGAGCTCATTTGCACACTAAGTGCTCCATATGGTATAAGGTTTTCAGCATTTTGGGACTTACTCAGTGTATTGTTATGAGCCAGTTAGAGCTCACCTGCACATCTATACCACTGCAACTGTAATTTGTAGACTGCTTGCCTTGAGATTTCTGCACTTGAACCCATGCCATGCTGCGTGATTCCTGCAGCACACTGCAAGATTCCTGCAGCCAGACTAATGGCCTATCAGATTAAAACAGCAAAGGGTCCCTGCCTTTGAATGGGACTCATGCTGTGTGAATCCTACCAGGCTGCGAGTCCCATTCAAACACATGGGCCCCCGCTGGTTAATCCCATGAGCCATTACAGCCTGCTGTGGACCATCTCACAAGTTACTGCGAGATAGCCACAGATGGGAGAAGGAGCGGCCCACTAAGTAAAGACACTATCTCTGACACTGAGTTTGAAGCAGGGGACGCTGTTTCAATTCCCGGTGTCGGCTCCTTGTCTCCCTGTGCCTCAGGCACCAAAAAACATAGTTTAAAAAAGGGAAAATAAAGCGCTATATAGAGCCAAATATGATATTATTAAAATGTATAAGAGAAAAATATATTGTAACCAAAATTTACCATAGATCTAAAATGTATCAATATAGAAAACTTATTAAGTATAGCAGCCAATGTTTTTAAAGGAGAGATTTCCACATCTCTCCAGAAGGGCAATAGAAAGAACTCTCCTCCTGCACTGACTGAGGTTCCTGCATTGTTGAAAACACAAGACTATAAAGAGGTGTTGTTGAGCTATGCAGGATAACCTCTGATGAAGTGATTTTTCGTGAAGCGCGTAAGGTAGACTGCCACAGGCCACCGTACCATTCGGAACTCAGTGCAGCACAACACAACACAGGATTTCAACCAGGAAGCATCGGCACCGGCACCCACTTCTGCATTTGTAGGAGTTAAAGAAGTAGGACTGCCCTGTAGGCTGCGGACACAAGAGCAGGTCCCAATACCTTTGCAGGACTCACTGGAAAACTTACCAGGGAGCCGCGAGAGGTCAGAGATTCCGGCCTTATATCTCAGCCCCATTAAGACCGCAGATGCCCTGTGAAGATTCCTGGAATTGTGCATAAAGTGACCGTGAGATCAGTGACCGTTGAATACCGCAGTTTGTGAGTGTAGTCTCACATTCTTTTGCTACTTTAAATAAAACAGTATTATGCTATGTACTCTTCTATCTTTTTTTAAGAATCAACATCTGAACAGAGTGGAATCAGCAGCCAAGACTTCCATCAAGGTGTAAATGACTACCAAGCAATTTTAAGCTAAGTATAACTATTTGTGCCAATTGTATTTTAGTTTTCACATATACCCTCAATCTTCTACAAACTTCTTAACATCTCAATTTTAAGTGTATGCACCAAAAAACATAGATTGTAAGCTCTACGGAGCAGGGACTGTGTTTGCAAAATGTCTCTATAAAGTGCTACGTAAAACTAGCAGCGCTATACAAGAATACACAATTATTATGATTATTAATTATTATTTTCCTTGGCAAGCAGTCTACAACCGACAGTTGCATCTGTATACTGTATTGAAGTTCACTATTGTGGTTTGAGCATCCCCTATACTGTTTTACTGTACCAGTCCCTCCTCACTATTGTGAGTGTGTTTCTGTGAGGCACTATTTAGCCAGTGTGGTTACTTACAGAGGGATTTATTTGATTATCCCCTCCAACAGATAAGCAACAGATGGAACACATTCTAAGGGATATCTGAATGACCAAAGTACCCATGATTGTGATCACTATATTGTGTTTGGCTGACAGTAGTCTCTCCTATCTATACTGCACCCTGTGGCAGACACACAGCCCCTTTATGCTTCTGTGTATAAGGAAGTAATTTTTTCCTCAAAATAGCCTCTCAGGGTGCTCTATATACACAAGGTTCATAATTGCTTTTACTCTACTCCTGACACCCAGGATGATACTAGAATTTTAGCTCACATATTATGTGTTATGCCTTGGATATCAACTAAGATTCAGACTCGATCATTTCTTTAGACAGTGCTGGTATTTACTGGAACATATTCATTATATCAAGTAAGGAGACACACGGTCTGCCCATGGGGCTATCTTTTAGTGTTAGAATAATAACACTAATTTCACTCATTCAGAGTGCAGACTGATATAGTAGTATTAGTGTGTTTTAATATATTTGTATTTGATGGCACATGTACGAAAATTGCTACATTAAAAGTGATAGTGCATTGACTTATTTATCATTTCTTGTAGTCTCTATACTTAACGAACTAAGGGGAAGGGGGGGAAAGGGGAACCCTCGCTACTGCTGGGCTGGAGATGACTGGAGTGGAGGTGCTACTATCAGGGGGAATAATGATACGACAACAACAAAAGAGCAAGAGCCCCAAGGAGAGCATTCAACCACTAGTTATAGGCTGGTGTACTACAATGATAGTGTTGATAGAGAGGAGTGAGTGAACCATAAAATATATATGTTTAATTGAGTCGTAACTCAGAAAGTTAAAATATGGGGGAACGCTGTGAGTCCAGTGTGATACTATGGTAAGCCAGTATACAGCGAATTTAAAATAAAGGACGGATGAATCAAAATGAAAGTCACTGTGCTATCTAAACTCTAACAGGGCCTAATAATGGCTGACATCCACTACCTAGAGTCCTAGGGGACACCACCGCAGTATATGGTAAGTGGTGCACCTGAGATAGTGGTGTGGGCTGTTATGTGTAGAGGTAAATAGTCACAGTGAAGAACTATAAAGCCCAATGACGTGAAGGTCAGTATGATGTCAGATGCCAGTCATTCCTGTATAAATGTAGTGCACACATACACGTTAGGATCCTGTATGTGATCAGTCCTATATAGGGAGTACTGTCTAGTCTCCTAGGGTGCACATATATAGCATATCAGGCTAACCATAAGTTTTTGCAACAGGCCCACAGTATGTGTGGAGTGATGTTTACAATGGGTTTACACCAGGAGTGTAATCACATATGTTCACTCATGCATGAACACGGTAGCCACCTGTGTTGCATAGGTCCAAGAGTCAGTAAATGCTATGACAGTACACACGTAGTGCCTGTTAACATGTGGAGATCAACGGGTTAAGACCCTGAAGTACCAGTGCATATATCCAGGCAACGTGGAGGGCAGAGTAGTTGCTGCTCTCACGGTGCATCAATCATGCCAGTTAGCGTGAAACATATGTTCATGTGTGAATCCTGACAGTATGAGTTGTAGTCAGTGGCTCCTATCACAGTGCACAAGTAGTGCCTGTTAACATGAAATTCATGAGAATCACAATTGTGTCTGTTAGCCTGGAACATGTATATGCATCCAATCAATGTGAAAGGCAAAGTCAGGGGCTCCTATCACAGTGCACAAGTAGTGCCTGTTAACATGGAATATGTACAAGTCACGGAGTTCATTCGTCCTTAGAAAGCAGACGTACCTCTTAAAGCATGGCCGGGCACCTTCAGCTATATAGCGGGTGCTCAAAATATCAGCCTGGCCAAAGCAGTAACTAGCGAAACGTACGTCGGTGATTGATGACGTCATTACGTCATAGGGGCGGGACATGCGCTAGCGATCGGAGCGCTTCCTATCCCCAGCAGCCCTCGATATGGGGCTCTGCTACTGCAGCATTTTGTTAATAGATTTTTAGCACAGACATACCTCAGGCTGATATTTTGAGCACCCGCTATATAGCTGAAGGTGCCCGGCCACTTTGGTAATGTGCTTTTAAACTGTCTTTTGGTATCTCCGGTTCCGGGGGTCTTGGAAGGCTGATATCTTGCCACTATGGCAAGTGTCCTCCCGCATGAGGACCAGGTAAATTTCAACCCGCTCAGACCCACAGAACGGGTTATTTTACATTATATTCGCGCAATTGGCGTGGGAACTACTTAGGGCCGCGGTCAAGTTCACGGGCAATTGGCGTGGGAACTTCTGTTCTAGGGCACCTAGAAATAAAATAATTTTTGCCCATAGATGTTAGGCACTGTATACCACTGTACAGTATACTGTAGAAGACACATAATGATACGATACTGAACATGTAGAATAAATGCATAGTTTTATTTATTCGGGTTTATTACACAGTATACTGTACAGCCGGAAAACATCAGCATACAGTATAATATTATCCATCGAAATCCCCCCATTAGCCGTTTTCTTTTCTGATGAAAAACAAAAAGAAAAGTTTTAATGTACAGTAATGGTCAGCCCCCTAAAGAAGTACCCTGCCAGCCCCACCAAAATAATACGGCAACTCACCATTGAATTTCCCATTCAGCTGGCGCCGGCGCCGGTCCACTGCCAGTCCAGCTTTCTTCATCATCCACGTCGACAGTTTGCAGCGGGACTGGTCCACCTGTAGTCAGCTGGTGAGGCTGGAAATCGCTTAGGTACATGCAAGCTTCATCAAAACTGCACGCCAAATCCGACTCAGGCTCAGGCTCAGGGTTGTCACTGACAGTGGGACAATCATTGGAAGCCGGTGCTGGTGCTGGTGCATTGCTTGGCAGCGACTGTCGCTTCTTAGTTGGTTTTAACATGACCCTTCGCCTTTTGCCGCCTCCATGATCATTGATACGGGAAAAATCCGGTGACACACACCAATACCCTCCAACAAATTGGGGCTCAATACGGTGAAAACAGGGGTCGCTACATAACCTTTTCCTTACAGCACGCTTCCACGTATGAGGAGTTGGCGAAAATTTGTAAAAGTCCTAGTTTTCGATAAAATACTGATAAATTTGAGCAACTGTTGCCATCTTATCATCTGTTGCATTAATCGCGGCCCATATCAAATACACGTAACTTCTGTCAGGTTTTTGGAAAGCGGGCTGCACTTGAAAACTCATGGTGGGTCTCTGCAGAATAGTGTAACACAAACTGAAACTGGTCTTTGTCTTTCTTTAATATGAAAAGCCTAAATTGATACATTTTGGCAACTCTTCCTTCAGTCTCAAGGCCAAGGCCAAGTTACAATAGCACACTGTGGTACAGTATCTTTTTTAAACGAAACACCTGCAAGCCGACACATTACTGATTCGGCGCATTACAATTCATGAATTTCTGCCATCTGGCGGACACGCGAAGCATTGCAGCCTATTTAAATCCGAACCATTATCAATAAACCCATCAACCGCGCGTCAGCCGGGTATGACCCCTGCTGGGAACACAAAAGGAGCGCGGCATGCTCCAGGTGAACAGCGTGGCATTCCAGGAACAAGCCAGGTAAAAGCCGGTGATTTGTAAAAATAAAGCTGCCGCAACAGTAACTAACTCTGCAAGACAAATAGTGCATATTCTAGTAACTGCGGAAAGAGCCCTTTCAAATTGGATATGTAGGTGTAGCTATTCTTTGAGCCCTTCTCGCATGCCCAAACATGCAGGATTTTTTGGAAGCCGTTTCATTCCGACTAGGCAAATATGAGCGGTATGACCAAAATGGTTACAATTTTAATAGCTCCGTTAACTACAAATAACAAAGCCGCTTCAAATAACGCTTAGATTTTTTCACGTCACCTCAAGATTGGCAGGATACAGTAGCCTCAAGAGATGCTGAATTGCATGAGTACAAGCAACACATGCTACGTCTGCTCTGCTGAGCATAGACTAACAGTTAATATGTCTAATTCTATTCTAATTTATGCCTTTGTAGACTACCATCTAAATCATTATCTAGATTGTGCAATAAATTGTTACCCCATGTAGCACTACTTCCCCTCCCCCCCTGGGAGGTCTTGCTAAAGCTACAGGTGTCATGGTGCTAAATACCTATGAGGGTCCTGGAGATGCTGAGGGTCTGCGTTGGTATGGGGAAACAGGACAGGCTTTCAGTGTTCCTTCAAGTTCTTCTCATGGTGCCAGCACCTCCAGTCATAGCAGGCTCCAGGTGTACTGAAGACAGTCCCCACCATGACAGTCTTCTCTCATATCTCTACCCAATAGACTGGAACTTAGGCAGAGGTATATAAAACAGAATCCTTTATTGAGGCAGCCACTGCAGTTGTTATTACAGCGTATACATAGTGTTTTCAGAAAAAGTACCAAGCCTCTGGATGGTACCTGGCTTCTCTCAACTGTGGCCTTGCAGTCTATTAGATCTATTCCCCTCAACCCCCTAAGGGGCTGAGAGTATGTCTCACTCCTGCCGGGAGGAACTAGAACTGCTATAATTTAGAACGCCTCCTCTGCAGTGCAGAGGGGGAGGGCACAAGGTCTGAACCGATTGGCTGTACACAAACCAAGTTCACTTCCACCACGGTCACTCAAAGAGGCTGCATGAGGAGGGTAAACCCCACAGGATAGCCTGACACTGCCTGTAGCTACTAGGACTTACGTGCCAGGAGACAGAAAATATAGCCTGGACCAGCCATGGCTACAGCTATATAAATACACTTACAAACATTCATATCATCTATCAGCCACACATTAGAGACCACAGAGGAAGGAAATGGTCAGACATGGAGAGGATGCCTAAGAAAGTGCACAGGCCACAGTTCTATAGGCCCACAAGTATTTTGCCAGGTCACACATACAGATGCAGCGGCCGTTTCGCAACACTTCACGCGTTGCATACCTCAGAATACCCATGTCATGGCGCAGGATTTCTTCCAACCTTCCCGCCCCTTCCCGCCTTAAAACGTGAGTGCAGAAAATTGAATTTTAGTGTTAAACAGTGTTAAACACTGAAATTGACACAGTAGCACAGTACTGTACACATTACAATTCATTCATTTCTGCCACGGATACGAAACAGAATCCATGAAATTCAAACAAAGCAACCGCGATAAACACAGGTGCCTGGGTTGATTGGCCGCATTAATGCCATGTGGAATACAGCAGCGCACACGAAAACGGCTCCATGATTTGTTTGAATAACGGCCGCTGCATCAGTAGCAGGAGGTTGAAAGCAGGTGTAGGTTTTGTTCAGAAGCCATATTAACTCATTTTGGGCCTCATTTGTGGCCACAGGGCATTTCACTTACCCGCTGGCCTTGCCCCACGATGTCGCAACGTCATGATGTTGCCGTTTCACGTGAGAAAGCATTGTCATGGCAACCCATCACCATGTGACGTTGCTGCATCCCGTGATGGCATGTTGTCATGGTAAAACATCGCCATTTGACATCACATCACTATGACGATGCAGCGTCACATCATGCCACAACATTGATGGAGGAGGGCTGCTCTTACAGATGCCCCTCTCTCTCCACTGGCAATTCGTTTAATTGCTCTGGGATAGAGCACAGGGCCTCTTTAACTGCTTGGGGGGTTTATCATGAGTTGGGAGGGAGGGTCCCGACTCCCTTCGGCCCCTCCCCAGAGCTGGGGCCCCCAGGGCATGCCCAGGTATCCCAGGTGGTGTTTAATCACTGATTAAGGGGAGAATTAGAGCCCCTGACAGGCTGAGAGAGTACAGTTTCCGGCCAAAATGTTTGCTTGCCATTTGTTTGTTCTTGGAACATTATTTAGGACTCAATGTGCCATTACTACCATTGTAATGCATGGGAGTAAAGGTGTGTTAAACTTGTACAACCATTTGGTAAACTTGACAAAAATCTTTTCTAATAATTATATACATATGAGGTGTGCATAGAGGAGCACACAACGAGAGTGATCATATACGCTATGTGGTGCACACCTGCTAAGTATAGAGACTACAACAACAAAAGAGCAAGAGCCCCAAGGAGAGCACTCAACCACTAGTTATAGGCTGGTGTACTATAATGATAGTGTTGATAGAGAAGAGTGAGTGAACCATAAAATATATATGTTTAATTGAGTCGAAACTCAGAAAGTTAAAATATGGGGGAACGCTGTGAGTCCAGTGTGATACTATGGTAAGCCAGTATACAGCGAATTTAAAATAAAGGACGGATGAATCAAAATGAAAGTCACTCTGCTATCTAAACTCTGATGAAAAACAAAAAGAAAAGTTTTAATGTACAGTAATGGTCAGCCCCCTAAAGAAGTACCCAGCCAGCCCCACCAAAATAATATGGCAACAAGACAGTACTCACCATAGAATTAAAATTAATTTTCCCCCAGATGTTAGGAACCCCCTCACTTCACCCCAACAGGGTCCGAGCATGTACAGTACAGTACAGTACTGTACTTTAAAATAAATTAAATATGCAATTTTACTATTACTGCGCGCGCACGCACAGACTGTGTACTGTAGGTTGAACCGCGAAAGTATTAGACTTCAGAGACAACAGCTCGCAAACGCCCCCATGCGTTTTTACACGGCATTGCAGTATTGCAGCCAGCGGGAATAAAATGCTTAAATCACAGCCTCGAAAATAACGCAATACACCCCGGGAGAAAACGACACAAAACCGCACATCACCGGGATATTCTGAAATTCGCGGAGCTAGCCAAGTAAGAATAAAGTTGGTCGCCACTGTATATCTGTCTTTTACGCTGTATCAACTGTAAAAAAATATATAAAAAATATATAAAACAGAATACACTCATTTACAGCTAAAGTAGCAGGTGTTTTCTAAGAATATCGAAACATGATTTTGAAATACTGTACATCAGACTATTTTTTCCCTTGAGGCTTCATCAGATGTATGAAATATATTAATTAAGTTTCTTACATTTGACACATATCTAACGGAATTGGAGTCACTTTAGGTTTACAGTACAAGAGATTATTGACACAAGTTAAACAGACATTGTTAAAGTTGATCGCTCATTAAAATACATTTACAGCTCAAAATTCACCCATTGTTTTCACTTTGTTTGGAAAATAAATTTGGGATTTAGGTTCTGGCTCTGGTTTTGCCTTAAGTTACTCGATTTTGGTTCTGGTTTTAGCTTTAATTATAGATTATGGAGAAAATGCTAATTTGATTTTAAAAGCATTACATCATACTCGAGAGCTGGTTTTGCTTCCTATTTAAGCTTGTATAAAATGTATTTTCTATTTTGTGTGATTGTTTATTATAAACAAAAATAAAAATGATACATTATTATTATTATTATTATTATTATTATTATTATTATTATTATTATTATTATTATTATGTGGATACTGTAGATAATCCCTAACACATTCTGATACACTTTGATTATTTTGTTTCATTTATTAGTCTTTTTTATTTACAACCTCACTCCACATTGCTATTTGTGAACATATGCTGTAGGGGCTATGCTAGTAGCCTTGATAAAAAAAAATCGCCCCGCCGTTTAATTTTCCAGGTTTTTAAGCGTTACTATCACGGTATTCAGAAGCCTTGATTACGAGTGTGTAAATATCCATGGGGTTCGGGTCGCGCACCCCGCAGGAGAAGCTTACCTCAACCCGCAATCGGGTGTCTTGCCAAGCCCTCTCTCCCTGGTACCTCCCGAGGCACATCAGAGCCCGTTCGTCGGTCTCGCTCCACGCGCGGACTGTAGCCGCTGGTCCCACCTCCGGACTCCACCCCTGTGATGCCGATGGTGGCGCGCAGCGCGCATGGACTATGCGCAGGTGGCGCGCACACACCAGCAAACAGATACTGGCTTCCCTGCATCTCACCACCGCTGTCATGGACTCCTCCCCCACCTATCACAGTACTGCTTACTGGTACTATATATGCTCAGTCAGCCCCTTGGCAAGATGGCTGAGCATAACACTTCATAGCGTACGAAGTGCTTACTCCCTGCCTCTGTGTCTTGTTCCTGGTATTCTCAGTCTTGTTCCTTGTTTTGACCTTGGCTTCACCTGGACTCCGTACCTCTCCGCTCCTGACCCCGGCATTACCTTCGACGATCCAAATCTCTCCAACCCCGCCCATGGAAAGTACCCACGATGATCTGCACCTCTCCAATCCCGACCACAACAAATTACCCACGATGATCCGCACCTCTCCAACCCTGACCTCAGCAAGTACCTGTACAACTCTGACTTCTATACCCGACCTGGCTATACACAACCAATCTACACTCCGGCCCCGCAGTCACGTTCTGTTTGTGATTAGCACTCCGTTACAGTAAACTCAGCCCCACAAACATGGATTCCACCGAGGTTGGGCGAGTCTTGAGCATGCACGCTAGCATGTTTTCAAAGTTTGAAAGATATCTGGAGCAAAACGATCAGCGCATGGAGCGTCTGCAATTAACCGTGCAATTGATCATTCACCGGACGCAGACTCTTCCTCTTACTCCTGGTCCTTCCAGGGCTTCTGCCCCTGTCCCTATCTCAGTGTCCATGACTGCGACTTCTGAACCCAAACTACCTACACCCAATCGCTATGGGTGCCAGGGGACTCGAATGGGTGCCGGGGTTTTTGGAACCAATGTTTCATTCAATTCAAATGAATGTCTTCTCGATTCATTTCTCCAAGATCCAAGGTTGCATACATTATTTTGCTACTTATCGATGACGCTCTGGCCTGGATTTCACCTATATGGGAACTGAGATCGGATATCACCAATGATATCACCCGATTCACCCGGGTGTTCCGCAGAATTTTCGACACACCTGGACGCAAGGTAACTGCTGCTTCCTCTTTATTTCATATCTCCCAGGGAAATAGTGACGTCACTCGTTATGCCCTAGAGCTCCGCACCATAGCCGCAAAGACCGGAAGGAATGATGAGGCTTTGACAGCCGCCTTCTGGCAACCTCTTTTGGCCCTTGGTGGGTAGCGGGAGAGGTTAACCCCTTCATTGCCTTAGCGGTTAACCGCAAAGGTAATAAAGTTGCCTGTAAATGCATTTTTATTGCATGGGATTCATGCAGGGGTCTCCGGTGCTGATATTAATGGGTATCAACTCCCAAAACCCCGGCATGAATCTGATGCAGAAAAACTGAATTTGTTTTTCCAAGTCCCACTCTTGCGCCTTATCGGCAGATTCTCACCACCTTCACGCCAACTTTTCCTGGCGGAAGGATTTTGAGAGGAAATCTCAATTCTAGATCCTTGATTAGCCCCGATAACCTACTCGAGGGTACTAGAATTGCATGAATGTGAAAACCTGGCAATTAGTGGCTTATCGCAGCTCGACTGGTGAATTTTAAAAAAAAAATTGAAAAAAATATATGCAGATAAAGGCTTTTATTGGACACCTATTGAGGCTTGCTGAATAGCAGTATGCCTTTTTGGCGAAAAGGCCTCGATAAGTGGCTTATCGAGGCTTATAGCATAGACCCATAATGTTATTTTGTTATTTACTGTATACTGTCTAATGACTGCGGCCCATATTGTTTACTGTAATAATTTCTACTTATCTTTATGCAACCCTGCTACATGAAACATTAATCAGACTGATGTAATGATGGCTGTGAGAAACTCTGCTACATAAGTCATTAATGATGACATCAGCATTATTGGCAAAAATGTCGATGGGAGAGAGTTTCTGTGTACACATAGGGTATTTTTAGCAGCATCTTGGTCACCACCTCACTTATTTGTATCTGACAAATGGGCTAACCCAATAAATGTTGTGCACTGTTTCCCTCTGCAATAATAAAATTGCTGCAATGTAATTCTGATGCCTTAAAATATGATTTGAGCTGATCCTATGTTGAGTTTCCCTTCTGATGTTTCCTGCATACTCCAAACGTACGCCATCTTTACACTTCTAAGAAATCCTACATGCAAATTATTCTATACTATATACTTCCTTAGAGAGAGCCTCAAATATGAAATTTGTGCCTTATGGAGGCCAAATTGTCTCTGGGCTTGACAGAGTTCAAGAAGTAGTCCTGAAGGCAAATTGTGCTAATGATCCCTATAGGTTTAACGTCAGTTGTCAAACCTCAATCTTGCTGCCTACAGCTGTTGCACTTTCAAGTTTCATTAACATTAGAAATTAGAAGTAATCTAACAATTGTGTCTCACTCTAACTATCCATCCTTTCTATTAATACATGATCAAGAGATCAAATGTGATAAACACTGTAACTGCAAATGTACACAACCAGTGTCTTCAATGAAGAGTACAAAAGTAAAGAATCTTACCTGTGTAGGGGTGTGTTAAATACCTCATGGGGATGTAGTGTGTGCCCAGAGGGAGTGGTGCAGGTTCCGTGGCGGCCCGACAGTATAGGGCGCCGCCATGTTATTGCGCAACCTTTCTGAGGGCACTGGCAGAGCAGAGAGGTCACGCATGCGCGGTGTAAGCGCACGAACGACGGACCAATAAGGGAAAGGCTCCGTTGGCAAACTACAACTCCCATGAGCTTTGGGACAGTCATCTGATGCCAGGAGCCAATCAGAAGGCTGGGATTATGGGAGGAGGAAAGGGAAGCGTGGGGGAGAGACCACGCTAGGCAGAGGGGATCCGGAAGGTAAAGGAGGAGGGTGTGTGAGTGCAGGGGGTCCATGACCTGCTTGCATAGGATAGCTTTACCCCACAGGCCCTTAGGAAAATCCCTGAGTCACAGTAGGCTGCTGTGCTGCAGGGATGCCCATAGTGGAAGAAATCATTCACCTTACTGTGTAGACAGTTAGGGATCAAAGTGCGGAGCAAGGTGGTGGCGAGCTGTTTGGGACCAGACAGCTGCACAGTGCGATATCAAAGGCAAGCAGAGGATTCGTCTGATCCTTTTCGAAATTGTTACCGGTCACCGCCGTGACCGGAAGGTATTTACAGCAAGTCCACCAACACCAGTCAACAGGCGCTGATCCCGCCTTAGGCGTAACTCTTTGGGGACACTAGTGAAGTGGCCAAAGGCCTAAGTATACGGAGCAAACTTTTCTATTAGTACAAGGACACGTGTGTGTGACACGCGGTGAAGGGACAGAGACATACTCATTAGGAGCGTGGCTGAGCCACTAGTGTTATAAGGACAATACTCCGTAGGAGCGTGGCGGAGCCACTACAGTTATAAACGACATTATCAGTTAGCGGTGTTAGTGTATAAGTATGAGCGTATAGAATAAGTGTTATGTATTATGTGTTGATGCCAATATAGAGTGCTAAGGTTAATATTGCATGACAGTAAAATTGGTTGCACGCCTATGTGTTGTTATGTTTCTTGCCCAGGGGAATCTTACGTAACGGGGATCCTGGGTAATTGGAGGCGCTGCGCTAATAGGTGTTACCCCAGGCTCCCAGCTAGCGGAGGCTCAGATCTCCTGGAGCCACAGGTGCGTGCAGTTACCGTAGTATCTTTAAAGTGTCAGAAAGAGGGCTACATTTGGAGGCGCTGCTGAGATCACAGACCTGGGGTGCCCAAGATTCTTTTTTCACTGTGATCAATTTTTTTTCGTGCCGCCATGTTTGTGCCCTCGCAGCCCGAGGTGCGCAAGTGGGCCCAGCGGCATGAAATTCCCCTGACACGTGCCCTTGCCGTGGGACACGTCACCGCTACCCTCTCCCTGAGTACAGTGACAAATCAAGTCAGGAAACTTCCGCTCCTGGAGACTGCCCAAGTGCAAGACAGGGAACATAACTGGTGTAAAATACTATTCGTTACAGACCAGGATATATGCCCTGAAGCACTGCCCTCAGTACTGATCCTGCCCGACGCTCCTGGCATCCACTGCCCGTTAGTACAGGTGGATCCCACCGAACCTCTGGCTGCGTCCACACCACAGAGGGGTTATCCTGGTCCATCAAGTGCAGTCACGACCAACCCTTTCTGTACCCCTGACAACAGTTTGAACCCCCGAAGGCCCGCTGCACTGGGCCTAGGCACTTCGTTCACCCCCTCAGCCATTAGGCCAGCATTGAGAAGAACCAGCCTACTCCCCTGCTGGGAGCAGTCTGTTGGATAATGCCTCCATCCCTGTGCTTGCAGAAGCCATTCACCACTCCACGCAGTCCCACCAATACCGAAAGCTGAAGGCCTTTTCTGGTGACAAACCCACCCCTCTGGGAGAAGTCGGATTCGAAGAGTGGCTGGATCACATGGAACAGGTACTTCCAGAATGGTCCTGCACAGATGCCGTCTGGAGACAGCGTATAATTGAGTGCCTGCAACCCCCAGCGTCCCACATGGTACACAGCTATCGGGACGACCTCCAGGATGCTGATACGGCGGGCATCATTTACTCTCTTACCAAAAAGTATGGGGTTCCTGTGGATGCATTCACCCTGATGGCCAGGTTCCATGCTCTGGCCCAGAAAGAGGGAGAGATGGTGTCTGATTTCCTTAGACGTCTGCATCTGGATCTGTGGACCCTTGTGGGAAAGGGGGTGGTGCAGAAGATGGATGCCGATGGACTGCGCACCACCCAGCTACTGAGGGGGCTCCTCCCATTGCACCCAGTGTCCGTACACGTCAGCAGCTGTCTTGCGCCGGGACAAGCACTGGCGTTCGACGACCTGATGGATCGGGTCCAGGCACATGAGACTGTGCTACTGGGGCGTAACTTAACCCCGGGAAAGAAGACGGTGGTTGCGGCTAAAAACACCAAAAAGTCAGAAGCTAAAGCCGAGGCGCCAGGGGATGCGAACCCGGAAAAAGAGGACCTTGAGGCGTCTGCAGCCACCCGGGAGCGCTCCGCGTCAGGGCGAACATCGCCGACCTTCCGAGATAACGCCTACCGCAGTCACCTCCAGTGCTATGCTTGTGGAAAAATGGGGCACATTCGAGCGCACTGCCCCTCCCCACGGAGAACGGTGTCCCGGCTGGCCAAGTCCATGCTGTGTACCCCGCAGGCCGGCGAAGCAGTGGTCCAGTCCTCGACGAGTAGTCGAATCGGACCAGCGGCCATCGTCAAGGTGGTGATTGAAGGCATCTACGCCTCGGCGCTGATGGATACTGGGTCCCAGGTGACCATAGTGTATCGGCCCTTCTACGATCAACACTTGCATCGACTGCCGCTACTATCTACCGATTCCTTGCGATTGAGAGAGCTGAGCCATGAAGACTACCCTATTGACGGAGTGGTGAAGGTACACCTGGACATTCCCCAGTTGAACACAGGCAAGCATCATCCCATGGAGGTGGAAGCCTTAGTATACCCAGAACCCCAGGATCATCGCAGCGCCCCGATAATCATGGGGACCAACACAGACATTGTACAAGCTGTGATTCGCATGTATTTGCAGAAAGTGGGTGAATCACTGTTGCTGGCTCTAGCTGCTTACCCAGCACTACAAGAGGCTTGTGGTAAGATTGCGACCGAAGAGGAGCATGGGATACTGTATAGTCAAGAGCGTGGGCTAACCGAGATCCTGCCCGGGGAGGGAAGAATGATGGTCGCAGCCTGTCATTATCCAGCCAGACGTCTGGAGGATCAACTATTCTCCTTGGAAAGCTCGACCCGCGATGACCAGCGGCTCGGCTACAAAGTATTGGCCTCGATAAAGAAGTGGTCGGGGAAAATTCCGGCTCGAACCCAGGTGTACGTGCGTAACCTTTCTCTCTACCCCATGTGCATTGACCGCCGGCAACCATTGGGGCGAATCTATCCAGTAACCCCGGAGAAGAAGGCTGCAGGTGAACGTCCGATGGTCACCGCCCATGCCGTGACCCCAAGGTTGGCATTTGACTTCGGAGACTCGCCATTGACGGAGGACTGGAGAGGAAGATGGCAGACCAAACTGGAAGAGCGACGGGGGGTGTTTTCCCTAAGTGATATGGATGTGGGGTGCAGTCGCAGCGCCAGTCACACCATTCGATTGAGCGACACTGCACCATTCCGCGAACGTTCCCGCCGCATAGCACCCCAAGATGTGGAAGAGGTGAGGAGACTACTAGCCGAAATGGAGGAAGCCGGGATTGTTCAGGGATCACGCAGTCCCTATGCCTCGCCTATAGTGGTGGTTCGCAAAAAGAATGGGACCGTACGTCTCTGCGTAGACTACCAGACATTGAACAATCGCACGGTACCTGATCAGTACACACTCCCACGTATCGAGGACCTCCAGAACGCCTTGACGGGAAGTAAATGTTCAGCGTGCTGGACTTGAGGTTGGGGTATTATCAAGTGCCCATGGACCTGGAAGATCAGGAGAGAACCGCTTTCATCTGCCGTTAGGGTTCTACCAGTACACCCGTATGCCGCAAGGGATATGTGGAGCTCCGGCCACCTTCCAGAGGTTAATGGAAAAGATGCTGGGAGACATGAACCCGCAAGAATGCTTGGTGTACCTGGTCGACATTATAGTGTTCGGGAAGACGCTGGAGGAGCATGAAGAGCGACTGTTAAAGGTGTTGGACCGACTTCAAACGGAGGGACTTAAGCTGTCCCTGGACAAGTGCAAGTTCTGCCGCACGTTTGTGACCTATGTGGGCCACATTGTATCCGCAGAAGGGATATCCACCGACTCAGGAAAAATAGAGGCAGTAGTGAATTGGCCCTGGCCCAACAACGTCCAGGAACTACAGTCCTTCCTGGTATTCTGCGGTTATTACCGGCGATTCGTGGAGGGCTACTCAAGCAAAGCTCAGAACTTGAACAACCTCTTAAAAACCTATCCTGAAGACACAGGCAGGAAAGCTACCACTGCACAAACCCCCTTTGGAGAGAAATGGACTCCGGCGTGTGAGCAAGCATTCTTGAAATTGAAAACCAACCTCACGCAGGCCCCGGTACTGGCCTACGCCGATCCCGACCGAGAGTACGTTCTACACGTGGATACCAGCTTCAGCGGCTTGGGAGCAGTGTTGCACCAGAAACACGATACGGGGCTCCGACCAGTGGCGTATGCATGTCGAAGCATGACCCCAAGCGAACAGAATTATCCGGTCCACAAGTTGGAGTTCCTAGCCCTCAAATGGGCTGTAGTAGACAAGCTGCATAATTACCTGTATGGGGTACAGTTTGAAGTCAGGACAGATAACAACCCAATGACTTATATCAACACGTCCGCCAAATTGGATGCGACCGGTCACCGATGGTTGGCAGCACTGGCCAACTATCGGTTCAATCTTAAATACAAACCAGGGCCCACCAACATAGGGGCTGATGCTCTGTCGCGGAGACCTGGACTTCAACCTACCACTGATGAGGAGGTGTGGGAAGAAATTCTGGGGCCTGGCATACATGCTCACTAGCTCTATGCTCACTAGCAGCAGTGGTCAATGATCAGGTGGCCTTTTCGGAGTTGAGACTAGCTGATTCACTAGGGTGTCAATCCCGGTCAGTCCCACGGGCGTACCAACGTCCGGAAGGGATGAACATTATGGAGGATAAGATCATCTCCTGGAAAGAACTGGTGCAACATCAGATTCAAGACCCAGTGGTGGAGCTAGCTCGCCAAGCCCTGCACCAAGGGGATCCCTCTATCCTTAAGCAAGCCCCCATTGAACTGGTGAAACTACTACTGAATGAGTTCGGGAAATTCGAACTGGACAATTGCCTACTGTATCGGGTCATACCGTACCATAATCATGCCGACCAGCGACAACTATTCCTGCCTCAAAAGCTGAGAAATATGGTTCTTCGGGCACTACATGATGATCATGGCCATATGGGTATCGACAAAACGTTCGGGTTACTCTGGGACCGGTTCTATTGGCCAAAAATGAGAGAATTGGTGAAAATGCATTGCCGACGGTGTACCCGCTGTATACAGAGGAAAACACTTCCCACTCGGGCGGCCCCCATGGCCCATCTGAAAAGCTTGGGTCCTATGGATTTGGTGTGCATGGATTTCTAGTGTATCGAGCCAGAAACCCGGGGCATCGGTAACGTACTAGTGATTACAGACCACTATACAAGATACGCCCAAGCGTTCCCCACCAAAGATCAACGGGTGGTGACCATGGCTAGAGTATTGTGGGAGAAATACTTCATTCATTATGGATTACCGAACCGACTACACCGAATGCTACTTGACATGCTGGGGAGGCTCTCAGAAGACTGAGTGGAGCGAGCATGTGGAGACACTGGTGCATGCCTATAACTGTACTCGACACAAGTCTACAGGGTATACTTCGTATTTCTTGATGTTTGGGAGAGAAGCTACAGTAGGCTACCCGTGGATGTGCGACTGCGGATATCTACCGATGGGGTATCCAACAGGACGCACTTTCGATATGTACAAAGGTTACAGGACAGTCTGCAGCAGGCCTATAAATTGGCTGAAAAGACGACGGCGCAATTAAATGCGAATAACAAAAGGCGCTACGATCACAAGGTGCGACATAAAGAGATCCGCCCGGGGGATGCTGTTCTCCTTCGTAATTTGGGCATTCCTTGAAAGCACAAACTGGCTGATCGGTGGAGAGATGGGGTGTATGAGGTGGAATCACAGATACGTGGCCCCCCGGTATACCGCATCAAGGACTCCGAAGGCCAGGTAAAGGTATGGCATAGGAATCATCTGCTCCCCATACCTCAAGTAGGGGACAACGAATTTTGAAGTGCCCACTGTTTCAATTGATGGAGAAGCTCAAAGTACAGAGGATGGACCAGAGACTGTAATAAATGCCACCTCTGAGAATCCTATGGAGGGAACCTCTCAAAGGGGCCTTCCGGCCGCGGGGGCATCTCCCGAAGGAGCTACGGGTAAAGAGCCCCTTGGTCCAACGACAGATACGCTGACTTCAGTGAGCCAGCCCCTAGACCCGCAGAGCCCGTGCTTTGTGCCCCAAAAAGACTTTGTAGACCTATTAAGCCCCTCAAGGGTGGAGTTGTAAATGCCAAATGATACTTGCTACTCTCCCGAGGGGGTAGCTGAAGAGCAACTTCGCCGAAGCCAAAGAACTGGTCAACCTCCAATGAGGATGGCTTATGATAGGTTCAGGGCACCCCCTTATGAGGCTCAGCAGTGGGCTCGCAGCAGAGTGCAGTCTGTTGCTGTAATGTTCAATGAAATGTGCAATCTAATCTAGAGATGATAAGTAAGATCGCATTTATGTTGTGTCATTTTTATTATATAACGTATGTGTATAGTTACGTAAGTTGTGACTCAAGCAGGGCCGTTGGATTCTGCAAGGGGGAGAATGTAGGGGTGTGTTAAATACCTCATGTGAATGTAGTGTGTGCCCGGAGGGAGTGGTGCAGGTTCCGCGGCGGCCCGACAGTATAGGGCACCGCCATGTTATTGCGCAACCTTTCTGAGGGCACTGGCAGAGCGGCGAGGTCGCGCATGCGCGGTGTAAGCGCGCGAACGACGGACCAATAAGGGAAAGGCTCCGTTGGCAAACTACAACTCCCATGAGCTCTGGGACAGTCATCTGATGCTAGGAGCCAATCAGAAGGCTGGGATTATGGGAGGAGGAAAGGGAAGCGTGGGGGAGAGACCACGCTAGGCAGAGGGGATCCGGAAGATAAAGGAGGAGGGTGTGTGAGTGCAGGGGGTCCGTGACCCGCCTGCATAGGATAGCTTTACCCCGCAGGCCCTTAGGAAAATCCCTGAGTCACAGTAGGCTGCTGTGCTGCAGGGACGCCCATAGTGGTAGAAATCATTCACCTTACTGTGTAGACAGTTAGGGATCAAAGTGCGGAGCAAGGTGGTGGCGAGCTGTTTGGGACCAGACAGCTGCACAGTGCGACATCAAAGGCAAGCAGAGGATTCGTCTGATCCTTTTCGAAGTTGTTACCGGTCACCGCCATGACCGGAAGGTATTTACAGCAAGTCCACCAACACCGGTCAACAGGCGCTGATCTCGCCTTAGGCGTAACTCTTTGGGGACACTATGGAAGGAAAAACAGGTAGCGCTATGTCCTAAAAAGTAGGCCGGCTGCCTATGATATAACTCTGACCCCTGGTCAGACAACAGAAGTGGAAAGAAAGTTATATCTGTGGCGCTCTGCACTAATGACCACTATATTAGAAAATGATAAATAAAAATAAATATCAATATACAACCAGTATCAGTGATGTGGCCCGTCCATTCAGGTGCTCCACGTGGTGATAAGGTACATGAAAAGATAATAAAAAAATCATAGCATAATACTGCAACAAACAATAGACCAACATATAACACACACTTAATACTAGACAAACGCTGAGAACAAAGTGAAGCACTCCCTTTTTCCCACTTATCTATGCATGTACTGTACTGTACTGCAATTGTCATATACTGTACGTGCATAACTGATGTAAAAACGCATTTGTGACTGGCTCTATAGTCTCCCCGCTGGCGCACAGCTTCGGTACAGGTAGGGAGCCGGTATTGCTGTTCAGGATGTGCTGACAGGTGCATGCGTGAGCTGCCGTTTGCCTATTTGGCGATATGTCTTTACTCGCGAGTGTACTTAAAGTGAGTGTCCTTAAACTGGGGTATGCCTGTACTTCACAAATGTATGTAGTAGAAAACTGCAGAAGAATTTGTAACGCTTTTTTACCTATGTTTGGATGGAAAGAGAGAGAGAGAGAGAGAGACAGACAGAGAGAGTGACAGAGAGAGTGACAGAGAGAGTGACAGAGAGAGTGACAGAGAGATGACAGAGAGAGAGGGTGACAGAGAGAGAGGGTGACAGAGAGAGAGGGTGACAGAGAGAGAGGGTGACAGAGAGAGAGGGTGACAGAGAGAGAGAGGGTGACACAGAGAGAGAGGGTGACAGAGAGAGAGGGTAACAGAGAGAGAGGGTGACAAAGAGAGAGGGTGACAGAGAGAGAGAGAGAGGGTGACAGAGAGAGAGGGTGACAGAGAGGGTGACAGAGAGAGAGGGTGACAGAGAGAGAGGGTGACAGAGAGGTGACAGAGAGAGGGTGACAGAGAGGGTGACAGAGAGAGAGAGAGGGTGACAGAGAGAGAGAGAGAGAGAGAGAGAGAGAGAGAGAGAGAGGTGACAGAGAGAGAGAGGGTGGGTGACAGAGAGAGAGAGGGTGGGTGACAGAGAGAGAGGGTGGGGTGCGTGGGTGGGTGACTATGACTGACTGTGGATTGGTGTATGTATTCATTCACACACTCACACAATCTTACACTCGCACATTCTTACACACTCACTCTTGCACATTCACTCTAACACACACTCTCTCAAACATACACACACACTCTCTCTCACACACACACAAACACACTTTTACACTCTCACAGACACACACACACAAATGGGGATCGGACACACGGGGGGCCAATCGGAGCAGGGGGGGTGAAATCGGAGCCGGGAGGCAAAATCGAAGTGGGGGGGGGGGGCAAATTGGACCAGGGGGGGCCAAATCGGACTAGGGGGGGCCAAATCAGAGCTAAGGGAGGCATGAGCTGTACTTACCTTACTCGCTCCATGCAGTAAAAGGCGCCTCCTCACTGTGCAGCTCGGATAGAGATTGGCTGCGCGCTAACCAATCAGGTGAGGAGATTTTTATTTATTTATTTTCCCCCAGCGTGCGCCTGTCACCCTGTGGTGACCAGTTTTGTTGAGGGGACGGCGCACGGCCCGGCAATCCCCCTGTTGGTGGCCCTGACTGCCCGCGCCCCCCCTAAATAATCCTGCACGCCCCCAGGGCCCCAGTTTGCACACCGCTCAGAGGTTTCGCGTGACACACCAACCGACACACTGTGTCGCGACACACAGTTTGGAAAGCTCTGGTATATGGTATTGGTAGTCTGAACGAAAACATAAATCAGTATGTAGATAAGATCTTATGACCCTTTGTGTACACTCTCACCTCATTTATTAAAGTTACAAAGGATACTCTTAAGAAGCTAGATGGGATTACTATAACTACACAGACGTTCCTAGCCAGTCTTGACATTGAGTCACTCTATACCGGTATTATACATTCATTTGGTACAGAGGGCTGCAGTTCGTATCTATCTACAAAAAGGTCAACAGGTTAATTAGAAGAGATGACTCCTGTTCAGCTTCTGTACTGTATAAATGAGTAAAAAATCAATCAGGGTGCGCACAGGAATATGCTATAGAAATAGAGGCACAAGAGGGCAAGCACTGCGATTTGCGCTCATGAAAGTTAAATATGACAAAAAATATCAAACTCAAATTTATTTAGTTACTATTAAAATAAATGTGCACAGAAAAAGCAAACAGACACAATACAGAATGTAAAATAGTCAGTGATGGGTCGGAGTGCTGCTACACTTGACAAGCAGTATAGTGATACTGTGCGTAGTTAGAGGGAGGATATTAGGCATACAGGAGGGTGATTAGCACGGTATATTTCAGTTTCTGACTTGAAGATAATGCAGGACCTGGATGTGCTTAAATTATGTAGGCAGAATACTGCAACCACTCTACCCAATTGGTTCACTAATTGTAGTGAATACTGTTCTGTATTTTTTTTACAAAAGGTCAACAATACAAAGAACATAACATCCCAGCATTGGACTTTTGAAATTTGTACTTACTAAAAATTACTTTGTATTTGACGGTAAATACTAGTTACAACAGAGAGAACCGGCCATGGGCACAGTATGCACCTTCACCTATGTGAATCTATATCTTGGATTGTGGGAGGACCAAATAGTTTTTGTACAGGATCTGGATAAATACAGTACTCATATAGATATGTGGCTATGCTACATAGATGTCATGCTTCTCCTATGGAGAGGCACAAAAGAACTGTTTAATGAATTTGTAGAAACACTGAACACAAATATGTTTAATCTTAAAGGCACCTCTGAAATCAATGAAAGCCCTATCAATGTTTTGGACCTAAAAGTTGATAAAGACTGTACAGGAGCATTATATACAACTATATTCAGAAACAAAAGACCTTGACTAATAGTCTGATGCACACAACTAGTCTGCACACACTACCACTGCTAAATGGCATTCCAGTAGGCAATTACCTAGGAGCTAAGAGAAATTATTCTTCCACTGCAGAATTCCAAAAACAGGCTGATGATGTGAAAGAAAGATTTTTGCATAGAGGCTGTAGCAGGGGTCCACTAAAGAAAGCTAACCATTAAGCTCTTAATAGTAATGGAGATAAGATTTTAAATGATAGCAGGAGGATTGCTGAGTCTAAGATAATTAGCTGTAAAGGTACTTTCAGCAACCATTGCCCAAAAATGAAAAACAGCCATTATTTGATATTCTGTACATAAAACATCTCTAATGTCATTTGTAATTATACCCTCCAGACATGATGCCTTAGCATATGTATCTATCTCTTTTTTGTATTTCCATGTGGGATCATTAGGTAAAGGGCGGTAGTGTTTGATATTGGATAATTGTGACAAAGCTTCTTCAACATACGTCATCGTCTTGTCCCTCACTACTGCTCCTCCAATGGCAGCCTTTTAAATATATATTTCTTTAGATTTTATGATGTCAAGGGGAGATTCCTGGAGTGGGTAGGACCTCGGTGGCCCGGACAGTGGGGAGCAAGCAAGGATTGTTGGGATCACGGGCTTAGGTTGGAGGCAGGCAGCAAGCAGGATCATCGGGGTCACAATCAGGGTTCAGTGGCAGGCAGCAAGCTGGATAGTTGGGGTCCAGGCAGGGGTCGGTGGCAGGCAACAATCAAGATAATTAGGGTCCACGCAGGGGTCGTCAACAGGAAAGCAGGACCAGGGCAGGGGAGCAGGAACAGAGACAAGGGAGCAGGGACTGAGACCAGGGATCAGGGAACAAACTGGGACAATCACACACATAAATTGATCCAAAGAAGATCCAGAGTACCCCAATTGTTGCACTCAATACATAATGATCAGATATTTAAGACTTTATTAATCCTTCAGATAAATCTATTGATTGCCGATCATAATAGATCAAATTGGACAAGCTTTTGAAAATATAAAACAAAAAAACTTTATTTACATCATAGAATCAAACCAATTAAGTACAGGCATACCCCGGTTTAAGGACACTCACTTTAAGTACACTCGCGAGTAAGTACATATCGCTCAATAGGCAAACAGCAGCTCGCGCATGCGCCTGTCAGCACGTCCTGAACAGCAATACCGGCTCCCTACCTGTACCGAAGCTTTGTGCAAGCAGGGAGACTATAGAGCCTGTCACACATGCTTTATTTACATTCGATATGCACGTATATAACGAATGCAGTACAGTACATGCATCGATAAGTGGGGAAAAAGGTAGTGCTTCACTTTAAGTACATTTTCGCTTTACATACATGCTCCGGTCCCATTGCGTACGTTAATGCGGGGTATGCCTGTATATACAATGAAAAGTTTTTAATATCTAAAATCCTCCAGATGTTGCGGTAACCAAACACAGACCGGGTATACTAGCTAATATTCTAATATACATATAAAGTTAATATTATTGGCAATGTACAATGCCTATGTGTATACACAATATAATAATATGTATATATAAACAGCCAAGTATAGCGCTAGGTAACTGTTGATTCTATGACAGACACATATAAGTATGGGTGATGGTAAGTAGCATATTAGGTGAACTATTGTGTATTCTGAGGATAAATTATCACCAATTATCACCAATTATATATATATATATATATATATATATATATATATATATATATATATGCACAATATAATGTGTGTACACAAAGAGGCACGAGCGTGCTTACTGGTTCACTCAGATATAATTAATATATAATCATACATAATGGTCACAGTGGACCATGTTAGAAACACCAAATGCATAAAGTATACACAATAAGAGACACCAATGCAGCTGTACATGCTATATATTGATATCACAATAATGCCACCTTCCCGCCAGATCCACTGCAAATGCACAGCGGTTGTGAACTGCTATTAAAATGGGCACAAGCATCCATAGAGTTCATGCAATATAGCACTCCTGAGTTCATATTTATGTTAGGATATTATTAGGTAAGCGGCTCTACTTATTTTCTCTCTTAACAAACGGGGACAAGCCAGATCATAGAAAAGGGCCTTTAATAAGTAATCAGAACTACAGGGTACAGGGAACAGGAACAGAAGCAGAGGCATGGGCAGAAGCATAGGCAAAAGGAGTCTGGACATACAAAACAAAGGCAAAGGAGGAACAGGAAACTATAAGGACAGAGGACAGGAGCAACAAGAAGACAGACAGACAGAGGGACCCCACAGCAGACCGAAAACAGCAGCACACCCGGTGGACAGAGAAAGGAACTGCTGCTGGGAGCAGGATGTCTAGGAAGACTCTGACATATGAACAATTTTAAAGCCATAAATTGCCTACAAGTTAAACTTTTTATGACCATGAATATCCCAAATAACTTTTGAGACATCATTATTCACAATATCACAGAAAGTGTAGGGTACATTTTACTTTCTTTTAGGTAACCTAATGCCAGTGCCTCCGGTTATTATATGTGAACCAAAGCATAAAAAAGTTAGGTTTCAATAAATGGATAAATCTATAAAAAAGTCAACCTTGAAATCAAATAAAGTACAGTACCTTGATGAATGCGGTACAAAACCAAGAACCTTGTTTATCAATGCTCTTTCAGCAAAAGTTAGCTGTTTAGAAGAAATATTGCTAACCAGAGCAATTACATCTGCAGCAGCTACATCTGTTCCCTTGCTTGTCTTCAATGAGAGGAAGATTTCTTCTTACCTTGTCTCATCTTCGTCATTGGTCAGCCATGTTCCATAAGTCTTGGAGTCCTTCTTGACTCTAAAATATTTAAAGGTATACGGGATGATACTCAGTTGTGATTAAGCAATACTGTAAGAGAAGCACTCCAAAACAGTGGTGAAGTGGTGATTATTTATTATCCAATGTTTCGGTCCAACACAGCAAAACTTTCAAGGTTGAGAAAGGTCTACTGTGTTGGACCGAAACATTGGATGAATAAAAACTCACCACTTGACCACTATTCTTGAGTGCTACTCTTTTTCTTTGCTTCTTGAATCTAAACAAATCTCTGGTCACTGTAAAATATATTGTTATAGAGGTGTCATTTTCAAATCAGTGGACACAGAACTATAGGCAGCTGATCTCCCAGTTCTTTGATGATGCAATTTTCCTTGCTACCAGTGTATATCTTTCCATGTATTTTCTTGATTTTAATTCATAAACCCTTGTGTTACGGTAACATTTTCACTTTTTTCTTTGTAGTATATCCTCCTTTAATGATAATGTTGCTTGGAGTGCACTGTGCACACAAAGTTCTCCATTTTCAGCATGCTCTCAATTTCTTGTTTGACTTTGGTTATACTTGGATTGATTTCGTGTATAGTGGGTAGAAGAAATTGAACCCTGAGCAACATCAAATCAAAGCTACATTTATTCAAAACTTGATTACATTTTTTAATGTAATTCTTTATTCTGCTTACAAAGTATCGGTTGACTATTTAAAAAGTAGCTCCTTTGGGATTCGTTCAACTTTCATATATTTAATCAGAGTTGAAGTTTGTAGAGACAGATGAAGTTACTTTTTACTAAGGTACTCCAACTGTTTACAGAAATCATCCTCTTGTGGTCTGACAAATGTATGCCTGTCAAACTTCCTGTAGTGTCTAGGATGCATTGTCTATCGACTTCTGTAAATGCAAAGGTCACTGCTTTCTGATCTGTGGTCAGTCAGACACATCCAAATAGAAACAGACCTTTGATGCAGTCCTTATTTTTTCTTTCTCATGCAGTCGTGGTGCTGGCGTGTCCTGGCTTACTGTAAGCAGCAGTCATAATAACCAGAAAGGTATAGAAATGTAATCAAAATCCAAGTTCTTTGAGTAGGCTCCTATATACCTCTATGGGCTTTATTCTAAACCTGATAAACTAGTGCGCTGGGCTTGATCTTCTGTAGCTATTTTATTGTTCTGGTGCTACCCACGATCTTGTCTTGCTGCTGCTTCAAAGATCTTGGCTTAGGCTTCAGCCGCGGCTGCTTCCTTTTCTTCACGTAGTGCCCTGGTAACGCTGGTGCTTACGCCAGATTCATTAGATTGTGCTTTATTTGAATAATTTGTTCAATGTCTGGAGGTGGCGGAGCGCACAATCTCCAGCAAGAGGTAATGTCTCCGACTTTTAGCTTCCGTGATTGCGCTCTGTACGCGGCGGTCCTGTTCCAGATCAATTGTTTTTTGTAGGTCTCGTTCTTGCAGGCTTTCACTGGTACTTGTTCTTGCCAGGTAGGTGATATATGTCTCGGACAGCATTTGGTACCATGTGTGGCTGGACCTCAGTTGACCTACTGTGAAGTCTGCTTAAGCTGCTTTTCATGATTGATAAAATTTATAACATTAAACATTTCAAGTCCAGTATTTTTCTAGGCCTCTAAATTGTCATGCTTTCATTAATGTTGGATTCATATTTTCATGGGCTTTCTGTGTAAATGTGACTGTCCATTTAATCCTTATACTCTTACGCCTATTGTAGTAGTGTGGAGGACTCAGCATCTGCATTGTCTGGTGAGGATCTGAGTTCTGCCATGCTGCAGGTATCTGTTGGCCTGTAACATTGCTGACTGCAGAACAGGATATGGACCCGCAGGACAGAGGTAGGGAGTAATACACCAAGCTTGGCTTTGGATCAGAGGCTTGGGATGCAGGGATAGTCAGATGGCTGTGGTAGCTTCAGAGAAGGTGATGTCACTTCCTGTTAGCATTCATCCTGAATGTTCATATAGATCCCTTATAAGGCGCCATTGCCAATGTGTGTGGCATGCGGTCTGTTACTTTCGTCAGCCGTGGACCACTGCCTCAAATAATGCTTGTTGATGTCCTGCAGCGGTCAGTGTAGTGATAGCTGTACTTACAGGTGTCCGTTGCTCTGATCCATGTCATGGTGGATATCCATAGTGTGGCCCTTTGTAGCCCTATCTACCTGAATCTTAGAGGCTTCTTTATAACTTGTGTCCTGGAACTAGATTCCATATTCCTCTGTCTCCCCTTTCAGCTTATGGGATTCATTTCTCCCTTGTTCAGTTGCCTGCTATTTCCCCTGTTCCAGCAGCTTGCTGCATGTGAAAGAGCAACATTTTGCTACACTTGTTGTTTACTTAGACATTTCAGTGAGTTGCTATAGCAACCTCAGCCTTTTTGTCAGAATGGGTTAGTCTGCCTCCTCCCCCTCTGCCTTGCGTACAGATGGTCTGTCCCCGGGCTATCTTGCTACCCAGCATACACTGGCACTTCCTTTTTCCACTTCTACACTGGCTGAGTGAGTACCCCTCCTGTAATTTGCTCTACTGGCAGGACTTATCCTTTTTCACCTTTCCCCACTATCAAGCGCACTCACCATAGAGACATTCCCTCACAACACCATCATCCACAAGTGCCTTTGTAAATCCATGCTTTTTCTCAATAAAGTAAAGAAAGACAAAGAACTTGTTGTGCTTGTAAAAGGAACGAGTTGAACCTATCTGGGCTAATCATACTACACATGACCCTGGCCTCCAGAATAGTGAAAAAGGAGGACCGTGTGCCTTACAGAAACTTACTGTACAGGAGCTGCTACTTAAGACTTTATGCTAACACAGAGCAGTCTCTGCAGACTGACAAGCAGCAAGCAGCTTACACTGCACATGCAGCTTTGCAGACAGAAAGTTCATAACACACAGTACCTTGATTGCCTTTCTCTGTCTAAGTTCACCCTCTGCACAGCTCCATAGTGAGGGATTATCATCTCACCTTACCCTGCGCACGTCCCCACGGCCAGCGCCACCAAGGGCCACGCCACCGGACACCCGCCAGGACACGGGTCAGAGCCACCGGACACCTGTGAGTACCGCTACCCCTACGCTGAACGCTGCAGGACACCGCTCGGCATCATCTGAGACAGTCGCCCATTGCTGACACAGGTAAAAGACTGCATGCCACACGCACTGGCTAAAGGCCTACACACACCTACAGCATGGCAGAACTCAGAGCCTCACCAGATATCACTAGGAGAGTGATCACTCAGACACAGAGACTGCTGCGCAACTGCAACAGGCGCAGGCAGATGCAAGGCCTAAACGAACAGTCACACTGACACAAAAGGCCCACGAAAAATATGAGATTGACATTGGAGCGCACCGCGCTAAATTAGAGTTGGCCTGGGAAAACAACCACACTGGGAATACGCAATATTATTAGCGTTGGCAACTGTGCGCGACAGCTCGAGCAGGTAATAACGCAATTAAGGACTGATCACTCGCGTTATCAAGAGCTGTCAGAGGCATACATTACTTACCTGACCAGGGCCAACACCAGCGAACGCCTACAAGAAAGAGACTTACAGAGTAACATTGACCTGACACGAGACAGCCGCGTGCGAACCACTATCACGGAGGCTGAGAGTAGGAGAAAGGACCTTTTGGTGGAAACTGCATCGCAGCGCTCAAGCACATCCAGGCATTCATCAATGTCAGCAAGATCAGCGCAATCTAATGCGTCCAGCGCTAGCGCAAGCGATACCAAGGCGCAAGCCTCCGCAGAGGCCGCACGTGCCAGGGCCGAATATGGTCGGAGAGAGGCAGCCGTAAGGGCAGAAAGAGCGTGCATAGAAGAGGAGGAGCAGAATGCCACCAATGCCGCCGCACGTAAAAAGGCCGAACTGGACGCGGATCTAGAAGCTCTAAGCAAAGAAGAGGACGCCGCTGCTGCCTTAGCCCAAGCCAAAGTCTTAGAAGCAGCTGCGCGACTGTATGGTTGCTCCCCACTGTCCTGATGGATAGCCTCAGAGGATCCAGTCCAACGCACTGAAGACTACGTGAGAAGCCTCTTCAGCATAAACACCAGCGCACCATCTCAACAAGGAGGGAGTGACTCCACAGACACCGAAGATTTGCTAGGTCCACGAGGAGGAGACGCTGCTCCGTCAATGGTACATACTGCCTGGGATAGCCACAGCCGCAACAGTGATCCACACGCCAGCGCGCACAGGGATGTACCACAACAGGCTCGCAATCCAGGTACACCCACACGGGAGAACACGGCCCCTCATACTGACCAGCAGCCATCACGCGTCCACGCCAAGGAAGAGGCAACCGCACGGACCCTCCCAGCAACTACCTCAGAACGGGACCAACATGCCGATGCCTCAGGCCTGACAGACATAGCCAAGTACATGATCCGTCGTGACCTGGTGCAAACAGGACTCATCAACTTAGACGACCATCCTGAGAACTACCGGACGTGGAAGTTCACGTTCAAGGACGCAATCAACAGCTTGGGCTTCTCAGCAAGGGAAGAGCTCAACCTGCTATTCAAATGGCTGGGAAACGAATCCAGGGAGCACGCGAAGACACTTTGGACGGCAAACACGAACCACCCCCAAGGAAGTCTTGACCTAGTGTGGGAAAGGCTAGAAGAGTGCTACGGTAGCCCCGAAGCAGTCGAGGATTCGCTCTTCAAAAGAGTCGACAGCTTTCCCAAGATCACAGCTAGAGACTACTCGAAGTTACGAGAGCTCGGAGACCTGCTGCAAGAGCTGGAGGTTGCAAGAAAAGACCATTCCCTAACAGGTCTCAACATCCTAGACTCAGCTCGTGGAGTGTCCCATCCTGGAGAAGCTACCCTTCAACCTCCAAGAAAGGTGGATTTCACAAGGCTCCAAATACAAAAGGGAGAAGCAAGTCGCCTACCTCCCATTCTCAGTTTTCTTAAGCTTCATTCACGAAGCAGCAAGGACGAGAAGCGACCCCAGCTTCATCTTAGGTGCGTAGACCACATCCAATGCCAGCCACCCGAGGAACGAAAGGTCAGCAGCGAGATACAAGGATGCCAGAACACCCATCTCGGTCCACAGGACGGACGTGCCCCCTACGACCCACGCGAGTCCCGGCCAGGCGGCCATCAGGACAAGAAACCAAGGGACCTTAACAAAGAATGCCCTATACACAAAAGGCCGCATCCGCTTAACAAGTGTATCGGATTCAGAATGAAGCCCATAGAGGAGCAAAATAACTTACTCAGGGAATGGGGAGCTTGTTTCAAATGTTGTGCTTCCACAACTCATTTATTCAAGGACTGCAAAGAAGCTATGAAATGCACAGAGTGCGATAGCGACAGGCACATAGCCGCTTTACACCCGGAGGCTATGAAGCCCAAATCAAGCAAGGCCCCTAACCCTTCGACAAAGCAGGGCAAGAAGAAGAGGAAGATACACCCCCATGACGTCGGTAGAGTCCAAATGCACAGAGGTATGTGGAGAAAGAAGCGACGGTAGATCTTGCTCTAAAATATGTCTTGTAGCAGTGCACCCAGAGGGACAACCCCAAAGAGCTAAAAGAATGTATGCTATCATCGACGACCAGAGCAACCGATCGCTGTTCAGGTCAGAATTCTTCGACATGTTCAATATACAAGACAGCGCTTCTCCTTACACTCTCAGAACGTGCGCAGGGCGAATGGAAACTACAGGGAGAAGAATGAATGGCTACACCATATGCTCAATAGAAGGCAAAGTGAAAATGCCCCTTCCCCCACTCATCGAGTGCAATCACATGGCAGAAGATAGGAGAGAAATTCACACACCAGACGTGGCGCGACACCATCCCCATCTAAAAGCTATTGCCGATCGTATCCCACCACTAGACGAAGGCACCCTGATCATGCTGCTACTTGGCAGGGACATCATGAGAGCACACAAGATCCGCGAACAGCGAAACAGGGACCACAACGGCCCAAGTGCTCAAAGGCTCGATCTAGGATGGGTGGTAGTGGGAGAAGTATGCATAGACAGGATACGAGGACCCGACAACGTAGGTGCCCTACGAACAAACTTGTTGTAGAACGGTCATGCATCCCACTTCAAACCCTGTCCAATCCACTTCCAGGTCCACGAGAAGCTCGAGACCAAAATGAAATATGGAGACGCGCTTGTGACAGAAAAATACACCGATGACCTAGGGTGTACAGCGTTCCAGTCAACAAAGGACGACGACAAACAGGTGCCATCAGTGGAAGATAAAGAATTCTTGAGGTTAATGGATAAGGAGCTCTTCAAGGACGAATTAGGCAGTTGGGTGGCCCCACTACCATTCCGCTCACCAAGAAGACGCCTCCCAGACAACAGAGACCACACCATTTCTAGGCTCGCTTCGCTTCACCGTACAAAGGAAACCGGAGACCAAGGAACACTTTGTGGCTTTCATGCAGAAAATCTTCCACAGTGGTCATGCAGAGTTGGCGCCCCCACAGAGAGAAGGCAAAGAATGCTGGTACCTCCCGTCATTTGGCGTCTACCACCCCCAGAAACCTGGCCAAATTAGGGTGGTATTCGACTCCAGTGCTCAGCATCAGGGAGTCTCCCTAAATGATGTTCTCCTCACTGGGCCGGACCTGACGAACAGTCTTCTGTTGATCCGCTTCCGCAAGGAGCCAATCGCCATAACAGCAGACATTCAACAGATATTCCACTGCTTCCTTGTGCGAGAAGACAACCGTAACTACCTAATATTCCTGTGGTACCAAGATGACGACATAGAAAACGAAATCATAGAGTACCGCATGAAAGTACATGTCTTCGGGAACAGCCCATCACCTGCGGTGGCTGCCTACGGGCTCAGAAGAACGGCTCAAGATGGAGAAGCAGAGTTTGGGAAAGACGCCAGGAACTTCGTCGAAAGAGACTTCTATGTGGACGACGGATTAAAATCAGTTCCCACCGAAGAAGAAGCCATAGATCTACTCAAAAGGACACAAAAGATATTAGCAAACGCCAACCTAAGATTGCACAGAATAGCTTCCAATAGTGCAATAGTGATGAAGGCGTTCCACACAGATGATCACGCAAATGATCTCAAGAATTTGGATCTGGGGACCGACACGCCTCCCATACAGCGGAGCCTGGGGATAAGCTGGAATCTTAAAACAGATACCTTTACGTTCCAGGTAGCCGTCGAAGAAAAACCCTACACACGTCGCGGAGTCCTGTCCACCGTTAACAGTCTTTACGATCCGCTAGGATTTGTAGCTCCTGTCACTATCCAAGGGAAGTCTCTTCTCAGAGAAATGTCCTTCGAAAAGCAGGAATGAGACACCCCACTACCTCCAGAAAAACGGAAAAAGTGGGAAACGTGGAAGTATTCCTTGAAGGCCCTTGAGCAACTTCAGATCCCACGCCCCTACTCACCTATATCTCCCACCGCCGCACACAGCAAAGAGCTTTGCGTATTCTCAGATGCCTCCACAAAGGCCATAGCAGCGGTGGCCTACCTAAAAACCACGGACATGGGTGGAAGTTACCATATCAGTTTCCTCCTTGGCAAGGCTAAGCTGGCACCACAACCCGACCATACTATACCCAGAATCGAGCTATGTGGCGCAGTGTTAGCGGTAGAACTGGCGGAGCTCATCGAGAACGAGATGGACAGCAAACCTGATGCCGTCAGATTCTACACAGATAGCAAGGTGGTCCTGGGCTACATATGCAACAAGAAAATAAGATTCTACGTATACGTGGCCAAACGCGTAGAAAGAATCAGGAAGTCAACCCGACCAGAACAATGGCACTATGTGCCCACAGATCAAAATCCTGCAGACCATGCCACCAGATCAATGCCTGCAGCACAACTACAGAACACGTCGTGGCTCACAGGACCAACGTTTCTTACGCAGCCTGCGGAAATGCCATCAACTCCAGTCGAAGATTTCAGCTCTAAGGATATGTTCAAACGACAGTGGAGACAGGTGCCATGCTTGGCCAACACATTTTGGGATCGCTGGAGACGCGAATACCTCGTGACACTCCAGGAACGCCATAAATGACAAACGGCTAAGCCAGATATCCAAGAAGGAGATGTAGTTCTGTTGAAAGACAAACAGGTGACAAGAAACGAATGGCCCATGGGACTTATCAAAACCATCCCAAGCGAAGATGAAAGGGTCCGCAAGGTAGACGTTCGGGTGACCCAGAATGGGATTGTTAAAACCTTTCTAAGACCCATCACAGAGATTATCCTCCTAATGCCTAAATCGGACTATAACAAGGAAGAACTGACTATCAGTTCTGTGGACTCTGAGAGACATTGTGGTGCATCAAGCTAACCTAGAGCTGTGCATCCGCCTACCTCCCTTACGGAGATGGCAAAGGACTTCAAGCTGGTGGTACCAGACGGTATCCCATCATTGTGTGGACATGAACTTTGCATTGTTATGTTGTTATATTGCACATATGTTCCACATATACCAAGAATATAGTGGTATCTCCAGATACCAGACGGGGAGTGTCCTGGAACTAGATTCCATATTCCTCTGTCTTCCCTTTCAGCTTATGGGATTCATTTCTCCCTTGTTCAGTTGCCTGTTATTTCCCATGTTCCAGCAGCTTGCTGCATGTGAAAGAGCAACATTTTGCTACACTTGTTAATTACTTAGACATTTCAGTGAGTTGCTATAGCAACCTCAGTCTTTCTGTCAGAATGGGTTAGTCTGCCTTCTCCCCCTCTGCCTTGCTTACAGATGGTCTGTCCCCAGGCTATCTTGCTACCCAGCATACACTGGCACTTCCTTTTTCCACTTCTACACTGGCTGAGTGAGTACCCCTCCTGTAATTTGCTCTACTGGCAGGACTTATCCTTTTTCACCTTTCCCCACTATCAAGCACACTCACCGTAGAGACATTCTCTCACAACACCATCATCCACAAGTGCCTTTGTAAATCCATGCTTTTTCTCAATAAAGTAAAGAAAGACAAAGAACTTGTTGTGCTTGTAAAAGGAACGAGTTGAACCTATCTGGGCTAATCATACTACACATGACCCTGGCCTCCAGAATAACTTGTGCACCTGTGCTGAGTGATGCAGTAAGTCTGCTCACTCTGTAGCTGTCTGTGCCCAACCTGCTTCAAGTAAAACTGTTTCTTACTGTTCTGTCTCAGGCTTACTGGCTTAATAAATTGAGACAGACAGTTAACTCAATTCCTAGTTCTATGAAAAATTGGGTCTTCTTGAATTTCTGAAGTATTTATTAAAAGAACAGAAACAGAAATAAAAGGGGAAACATTTTGGGAATGCATAAAATTAAGGAATAGGTAGGAAACAAAGCTATCTCAGGGAGAACCTTGGGGAGAAACAGTGCAGAGGGCAGCACGCTCTGCAAGGAAGGAACTGAACACGGTCCCAGAGAGAAACAGCTTGGACTGCATCAAGAGACAGGGAGAAAGGAATGTGCCAAAGCTCCATGGGTGGGGGAAGGGAGGTTGCTAAGGCAAAATACAGAAACAGGAAGAAACTGAACTGGAGACAGAACACTCGGTTTTCCCCGCCTACAACTGAATCTGTGTTGGCCTCTAGGAACGCTATTACAGATGCAAAGAATGCAAAGCTGGGTATATCCATCGCACTCTAATTTCCATTTGCCCCATAGAAACTAACTTCAAGCATTGTCTGCAGACTCCTAGCTGTGATCAGGTTATCCATTTTGATTGTCTTCACCTTCACTTCTCCTGAGATCTGGTGATGACGTTTATGAGATGGATGTCTGCTAACCCATTCTGCATGACATACCTAAGGTATATTTAATTTTTTTACCTTGTGAGTGAGCATTTGTCCTGGGATTTTTATGAAATATTTTTTATACTGTATTACACTATGGAGCATGCACTCTTACTTTTAGACAGATGCCACTGCCGGTTTTAGACTGCCAAGGAAAATCTGTGACCATTACACAGTAACGTGTGAGATGGTCCACAGAAGGCTGTAATGGACCATCAGATTAACACAGTGGGGGTCCCTGCATTTGAATGTGACTTGCAGCCCGGTAGGTTCTGCCTAACGGTTAATCATATTTAATAGGTATATGTACTGATAAACTGTAAATGAACTGTGGGATTTCCAAGTCAAGGATTCCGAGAGACCAGATGTCTACCAAGCTTGGTGCCTATGGGTCAGTGCGGAGTCAGGACTTGAAAGACTCAGGGATGCCAAAGTATTAGATCAGGAGGGGAATTGCAGTTCTGCTTTAGTACCCACATCCTTGGCTAACACAGGGCTATCCGGCCACCATTTACCAGAATCCAGACTCTGTGGAGCCTGGACAATGGGTCGGCTCAGTATGCAAAGAGGCAGAGGTGCTAGGTTTGCACATGCCCCTTTACAGAATGAGAAAACGTACCTGTAACAGGGGAGTAATCCCTGTTCAAGTAATGTGCCTTTAATCTAGCAGTGTGGTGGTTAACTGCTGGTAGTCAATTAATAAACACCACCTGCCTGATTTAGATTGCTTACAAAAGCCTGTCTGTTGAGACACGAAGTGACTCCTTAGCTCACTTGTGAGCTGAACTTTGGAGACAGAGCAGAGGTTCTTGAGTCTCCCAGGAGAGACTGACCAAGAGAACACAGATCTCTGGAGCTGACAAATAAGACTTCTAAACCTGGATGCTGACATTTTCTGTGCACACACGGGTGAGGTTCCAGGAGAGCAGAGAAGCTTACTCTACAGCAGCTAACAGATAAGACTTTCATTCTTAAGAGACTTGTTATATCTGCTTATTTCATGCTATGTGTTTGGGGCTGGGAGACATGCTTAACTTAGGGAGTTGTGAATTAATTGCATAGTATTTCACTAGAAATACTCCCAAGTGAATAAAAGCTTTGTCCCCCCCCCCTGTGTTTGGATGGTTTCCTGATGAAAAGGAAAAGGCACAATAAACCTTTGTTATAATTTCACCTTACAAAAGTCTCCACTTGTGTACCTCTGTGAACGTCCGTCTACATATGGTGTCCGAAGTGAGATGAGAGGTGTCTTTGAAGTTAAAAAGGACCGGAGATTTTTATGTGAAATTTTTTTGTTATGCTTTTTGCCTACAAACAGTCTGAGCAACTTAGAAAAAAATCCTCATGCAGCAGAGATCAGAGTTAAAGGGATACACACCACTGAAACTTACACTGCACTGAAACTTACAAAGCCACAGATGAACTCTTTGCCCCAATCCCAAGAGGAGAGAGACTGCTGAAACAGCTAAACCTTATTTGCCTATCACTAAGTGTAATATGGTCATTGAAATAGGGGTTTTGCCTTCCAGCCATAGTCAGGGTTCAAGAAGTGAGTCAGCCCTTAAAAAGGGATAGGTGTTTGTTGTTTTCAAAAGTTTCGCTGAAGCAGTGAATACAGATGGTGACCCACGAGTGGTACTGATTTTGCAAATAAAGGTTGCCACATCGCATAGGGCTACCAGCTGTGAATGGAGTATATGCAGAAAAGTGTGAAAATTGATACAAGACTGTACTGAAGCAGGGGAATTTTTAGCAAACAAATGCTGAGTGTAAAATTCCCCTATAGGGGAAAAAGGGATTTCTGATCAGTGTAAAAGGTATTTCAAAGCCAATTGCTGAGTGTTGAGTCACCTTGCCGGGAATGAAAGAAATAGTCCACCGCAAAGAATGTTTTTTTTCTGCAAGTATAAAAAGTCTGCCTATATATATCTTGGGAGCAAAACCCAAAGTGTGAAGTGTGAATGCTATAATACCCAAAGATGAGACTGAAAATTACTGAACTCAGGCAGAAAACCAAATTCTGTTGCTGAAGTGGAGGGATTGCACCTAGTAAGTAAATGGTGTACAGCAAACAGAAGTTTTTTTTTTTAACCTAGCAACCACACATTCAGCATACCTAATAAGAGATTATACCTAGCAAGTAAATGGTGTAAAGCAAATAGACGTTTTTACCTAGCAACTGCACATCTTGTATACCTGATAAGTGAAAATGCATGCACAGACTGCTGATATTGAAAAAAAAAAAAAATTACCCAAGAAAGAAAAGTCTACAGAGATGCCTGTGAGAGCTACGACTTCTACAAGCAAAATATGCCCATCTGTAGGACTACCACAATTGGGGGTTCTAGCAAATACAGTAGCAACAGCTGCAATAGCACCTCCTGAGGTCAGGAAGAAAATTACAACTGATAGCCTAAAAATGGAGGACAAGATGCAGCGTTTCTGTAATGAACCCTACCCCATGGAAGAGTGGCCCTTCCAGTCCAATAAAGAGGAAGACATCTCTTACGGGGAACCCGAACCGAGTCACAACCACAAAACACCCCAAGAATGGTGGGGGTGCCTGAACTCGGCACGAACAGAAAAGACCGCTCCCTTTGATGACGAATATGATCAGCAGGAGACAGAGCGGGAGCAGTGGATCACCGAATATTTCCGTCAGCTATTACAGTTGCAAGAAAAGCCGGGCGGATCCAGTGACGCTGCTAAAATTTCAAATGAAGATGGAGACCCCAATATCCCTGAAGGGACGATGTCATCCAAATTAAAAAGGCGGAAAAAGAAAAAGAAAAGCGGTTCTTCACTTACCGTGGAAGGACAGACACGTCCGCAGATCCTGTGGAGGAAAAGGGGGACCAAGTTGCCCAGCAGCCTAGAGAAAATGGAGAATTCGTCCCGCTGTTAACCGAATATCCAGAGGGCCCAAGGCAGAAGTCGTGTACCCCAAAGAAGTGTCTGTCAGGTGCCATCAGTGAGGAACCCTCAACCAACCATCCCAGGGAAGTGGAGCCGGAACTAGTGAGTGACGATCCCTTGACCAGCCCTGAAGATGCCCTGAAAAATGCCAGGCATGACTGTGATATGCTCCGTGAACAATTGAAACAAAAGGAAGATGGTTACACAGAGCTACAGAAAAATAACGTGAGGCTACAAAAAGATGTGCTCACAATTTACTCTTTAGCCAGGACAGAATTGGACGATCTCAAGACTGAGCTAGATACTGCAAAGGCTACTATTTCCGCCATGAATGAAAAGCAGAGCCAATCTGATAAAATGGTGGCTACGCTACAGCGGAAGTATGAGGAGGCACTGAAGCAGATGACAGTCTTCCAGCAAGAGGTTCACACTCTTCGCATAGAGCTGAATACCTCACAACAGGAGGTCAACAGTGTCCGGATAGAGGTGGACGTATCTCAGAAAGAGGTTCAGACACTCCGCAGAGCACTTAATGTCTCACATCATGAAACCAACAGCTGCCGCATAGACCTGGAAGTTTCCAGAAAGGAACTACACAGTCTCACTGAGGAGCTGGACATTTCTAAAGAAACGATTGCCAATCTTGATACAGATCTCAATGTCTCTCAGAAGGAGCTTCAGACCCTCAACCTAGAGCAGGAAGTCTCACGCTAGGAGATTGTCATTCTCAAAGCAGATGTGCGTAAATGGAAGGAGGACTGCAAAGTGGCCCTGAAGAATACAGAGACTGAAAAAGGGGAAAATTCAAGATTACAAAGAGAAAACTTAAAATTGAAAGAAGAAAATTTTCAGTTGACAGAAGAAGTCATGGAAAAGTTTGAAGCAGAGAACCGACTGCAGAACCAACTGCAAGGTCTGCGTACACACCTCCAGTATGCTGAGGAGAAGCAGCAAATGCTGCAGGAAGAAAAGCTGCAGGCTGCTAAAGAGGTACAAGTGCTGCAGGAATGTCTGAATATCCAGTACGTCCCCACAGAGCAGTATGAGGAGCTAAAGGCCACGCTGCATGTTACCAGAGCATCATTGGAGGCGGAGCTTCGATACCAGGTGACTCTGTATGAGAGGGAGCGTGAGAAGGCTCAGAAACTGGAGCAAGAGGTGGAGAGACAGAGAAACTGTTCCATTCCCTTGAGTCAGTACACCAAGGAGAAAACAGACAAAGTGGCAACCTTGACGACAAAAATTACAGAGCTCCAGAATATGAAGGAGACACTGATACATACTCAGAGAAAGCAAAGTGCGCAGATAAATTCCCTGAGAAGAGACTTGCAAGACGCACTAAAAAAACAGGGATCTCTCGCGGATGAGATTACAGTCCTACAAGGACAAGTATTGACCCTGACTAAGCGTCAGTGTCCCACAGCCTCAAAAACCCATGAAGACAAGGGTACAGTGAAAGCTGGGAATACCGCTCATCTGAAAGACAAGGTTGCAAAATTTGAACCACATACACAAGCACTAGCAAAACCTTCAGCCACCCAGCAGGCAACAAAAGAAGGTACACGTGCTGAATTAAAACCAGAAGAATCCTTAGCTGATGAAGCTGAAAAGATGGGACATTCTCTGGAAGTGGGTGTGGAATTGCAACTTAATCTCATAGAGGCTTAACTAGCAACCCCATTGAGTGGGAAAAGGGCAGAGCGACAGCTTCAAGAGCGGAAAACTCAAAGGGCTGTTTATAAACGCTCTGCAACTGCTGCCATACAGTATGCCTACAATAAGACGAGCACCCAACTCGACGGAAATCTCATGACCGCGCACGTAGAAAAAAGACTATACTTGGAAAAAGTCCTCCTCGAGCGACTGAGGGCTGCTGATCTCAAACACCTTCAGGAGGAGACACGAATAAACTGGAGAAAGGGATCCAATCCCAGCAGGACTGAGGGTTCTCTTCCTCCATCCACTCTCATTCAAGTCAAGGAGATATCTAGAATGAGAGTGGAAGGATGGGCTTTGGCCGTGGCAAGCCCGAGCTTCCCACAAACCGGGGAGGTATGTAACAGGGGAGTAATCCCTGTTCAAGTAATGTGCCTTTAATCTAGCAGTGTGGTGGTTAACTGCTGGTAGTCAATTAATAAACACCACCTGCCTGATTTAGATTGCTTACAAAAGCCTTTCTGTTGAGACACGAAGTGACTCCTTAGCTCACTTGTGAGCTGAACTTTGGAGACAGAGCAGAGGTTCTTGAGTCTCCCAGGAGAGACTGACCAAGAGAACACAGATCTCTGGAGCTGACAAATAAGACGGCTAAACCTGGATGCTGACATTTTCTGTGCACACACGGGTGCGGTTCCAGGAGAGCAGAGAAGCTTACTCTACAGCAGCTAACAGATAAGACTTTCATTCTTAAGAGACTTGTTATATCTGCTTATTTCATGCTATGTGTTTGGGGCTGGGAGACATGCTTAACTTAGGGAGTTGTGAATTAATTGCATAGTATTTCACTAGAAATACTCCCAAGTGAATAGAAGCTTTGTTTCTCCCCCCCCCCCCCCTGTGTTTGGATGGTTTCCTGATGAAAAGGAAATGGCACAATAAAGCCTTGTTATAATTTCACCTTACAAAAGTCTCCAATTGTGTACCTCTGTGAACGTCCGTCTACAGTACCCATCCGGTTTTACAATACCAGCAAATCGGTGATTGGCTGGCAGGAGAATTCCCACACTCTGATAGGCTGTAGAGGTTTGTGAATGGGACCCTGAAACCCAAAAGAAACCTTGCAGCCAATGAAGAGCGCAGATTCCAAGAGCCAAAACAACAGCAACAAATTCAAAGAGGCTCTGCACTGAATAGACGCGAGCCGGCTTCATGGATTTTCAACTCAGAAAAGTTTCTAAGTCCCGCTTTTGAGAAGTTAGTGGTCGCGGCTAGCATTGCATGCCGAAATCAGTTACAGGACTTTCGTGAGTACCTCCCGGTCATTGGAAAGGGCTCCTACTGAAGTCATTTTTGTGAATTTAATTTAAAGGATAGATTTATTCGTTAGCCCCGCTCCCAGTAAGTGTGCTAACCCTGTAAATTGTGTTATATTGTGTGTATGTCTTTTCCTGAAATAAATGACAATTTATTTTACCTCCTTGCTTTACTCAATCAATGATCCTTGTATGAAAAGGTGTTAATAAACTTGGTCCCCCGTGACATTGACAATATGGCTCTCTGCGTCCCATTGAGGGCATAGATAACCACAGTGACAAGTCGATGGATTAAATGGTTTGTGGTATTTGTTTTAGTTTTGGAATTTGCATTGTCATTTATTTGAGTGCACTCTACTGCATATATGAATGGGCAAAAGCATGGGCTAATAGGACTTTTCCGCCTTCCTGTGTGGTGGTGGGGCATGGAAATTGTGTTGGTAATGGAGGGTGAAGGGGATAGTTGCGACAGGGTGCATCGAGGGAGGGGTTAACCCATTCATTACCTTAGGGACCTCCTGATTCCTGAGGTAGAGGCCCCTTTAAGGGGTGACGGTTTCTTTTGTAAAATGTAAATGTCCCATCACGTGGGTTGTGACGCGGGACATTTAAACTTGCAGTAGATACCGGAACCCCATACTGGGGCCGGCATCTCGGGAATTAGGGGGTCCCTGGACCTGAAATTAATGCAGTTCAGGTCCGGAGTCCTCTGCATCAATCCTATGTTAATATAATTAAAATAAAAGGAGCAAGATCATCTGTAAGAGCTGTGCAGGGAGATGCAGCTTCTCTGTGCACAGCTCTTCCAGACTGCTGGAGTAAAATCGAAAGTTAAGTTAATTTCGCTTGTAAAGCCACTACAAACTAGTGCAGTATGTCATTTATGTAACAAATGGTAAAAAATAATGTGATTTACTTTAGGGAATAACGTTTTTACAGTTGCAATTTTATTATCAAAGCTAAATGAAAAGGTACCTATGCCTGGATAATTAAAATCACCCATTATTAAAACATGACCTACAGTAGTTTTGCTGCCTTCTCCATTTGTAAAAGTATTTTGGTTTCCCCAATCTCACAGATATTTGACGGTTTAGGGCCCTACAAATATTTTCTTTGTACTTTTACCACCACTGATAATTTATTTCCACAAAGTCTCTATATTTTCATCAAGACCTTCATAAACATCTACCCTTATAGTAGGTTTAAAATCTAGTTTAACATATAGATATAATCCACCACCTCTTCTATTTGCTCGATCCCTCCAAAATATGGAATAACCCTCTAGATGAGTCATGAGTTTTATCCCACCATATTTCAGTAATACTTATGATATCATACTGCTCCATTCTATGATAGGCATATGAAGGCATATCACTTGCCTTCTAGCCAATGACGGTTCCCCTCTGATGTATCCAGAGAGTATCCGGGACAATGCCTGCATGTTTTATTCCATCTTGTTTTCTCCAGATCCCATCAATCCGAATGATATTGTAATGCTCCTCAGCAAAGCCAGCCAATCATTGAAATACAGTATCTGGTTGGTCAATCAGTAAAGGAAAGGTTTTAAAACTGAGTGAAAATAAAACTAAAGCCAGTGTACTAAAATAACTAAAAGTAACTAAAATAAAGTGCACTAAAGGAGGTGTCATTGAAAAGAAACCATATGAGGGGAAACCAAACAAGCACCCTGCTTTAGGCACATTTGAGGTGAATGCAGCTAACTGCCCAATGGCCACAGCGTGGGTGAACTCTGATCAGATACGGGAGCGCACCAGCACCCGGAACAGAGCCTCGCAGTAACGGGAAGCCTCCCTAGCCAAACACTGTTTCATGGACTAATATATAATCAGTTTGACTAATCCAGCCAGGAGCAGATTGTTGAGGAAGTCCCTAACCCTATTGTTCTGGGAAACTGGGCGCCTAAAAATAAAAATATAAAGGGAGAAATGCAACCAGAACTGCAGGAGAAGGCCCCTCAAGAGTGATAAGAGGGGCTGCAGTCTGGCGCAACTAAAATAAATGTCAAACATGGACTCCCCTGCGCAGCAAAATGGGTATGCAGATGGGGAGTCCATGAAGCGGGCAAGGTACTCTCCCTTGCGCGATGCACTATGGAGGATTTTCCAACTCAGATGCCCGGTGAGGCTGGGAACTAACTTTGTACAGAGTTCTCTCCACCGGGGCCTCTTGCCCTCATTTGTTGGTATTACCCACCTCCAGATTTAATTGGGGTGGGTGACAATGGCTAGGTAGTGCACTGTATGGAGCATGAGAGATTACAGCAACTTCCTCTGCATGCTGCAAAATCATGCCATGGGTATGGTCCCCACCCTACTTAGGCTGGGGACAGGAGGAGCCTGAGAGGGTTGGCGGGGTTGTGGGCCCACGCATGCAGCCAAAGGTGAGGAGTTGGAAGGTGGACATGGTCTTCAATACCCACTCCAGGAAGGTGCATGAGTCAGGGGACATGGCATCCTTGATCTTCCACAGCAAAAGGCGTGAAAAGCTGTGTGGTATAGCCCATGAGGCACATGATCACATCGGGCTCCATCCATTCCGACCGTTTGTAGTCTAGGACATCCGACTCATGTTATCCATGCCTGGAAAAGCGGCAAATGATGCTGGGGACTCCAATATCCCTCACTGGATTATACAGCAGGGACCCGGCAAGAGGTCCTCCCCAACAGCCACTCCTTGAATAGACACAGAGACATGCTCCAGGCCTTGAGGGTTTCCTGGTAGTATGCCGGCAATACTGAGAGGTCTCTCCAAAACCCCTTAGGCTTGATAAGAAACAGTTGATTGTCATACCCCATATTGCACAGCTGGCGAAGGAAGCTGGATGCCAGCTGGCACCACTGCGGAGAAGAGTTTGTGTACATGTATCTCTACAGGTATTGCAGGCAGAAGCTTTGCACCTGGGAGTGCATACACACAACTCCCTGTACACCCTCTCCCAAAGGGAGGCACGTAAAACCCGCAGAGACCCAATACTTTCTCATCCAGAGAAAGTCCAGAAACATCCTCTGGATTTTGGTGATGAATCCAGGGGTCGGACCCAGGGCAAACAGCCAGTGCCAGAGCTGAGAGGCCACCAGCTGGTTGATCACCAGAGTCCTTCCCCTAATGAAAAGCATTTTCACGAGATGCTTCCACGATCCCAGACGAGTGAGGACATGTTCCTCTAGCTCTGTTTTATACTCTCGGACCGTGCACTCCACAGTGGACAAGTAAGAGATGAGATAATACGGATGTGGGAGGTAAGGAGTCTAACTGTATGGAACCCTCTAAAAGGTCTGAACATTTGAACAAGTTGATCTGAGCTGAAGAGAATGCGGTATAGACCTCTTGTTACGCTTGTGCCTACTCCAGATCAACTAGGTCCTTGGCCACGAGCAGTGCATCATCAGTGAAGACTGAAAGTGTTACCCATGTGTTTGGTTTTCTTAGCACTAGCCTGATGGGCATTCTCTTCAATAGAAAAAGAAAAGACTTGATGGCTAGCGCATAGAGTTGTCCAGACAAGGGGCAACCTTGATGCACTCCTCTACCAAATTGTATGCATGTGTTCAGCAACCAATTGATCTTAGTCAAACACTCTGCAGAGGCATTAAGCATTTTCAGATTGCCCACAAAGTGTGGGCCCAAACTGTACGCATACAGAGTTACTATGAGGTATCAGTGATCTACAATGTCAAACGCCTTCTCCTGATCTAGGGAGAGAAAGGCAAGAGACAAACCAGCCCTGCAAGAGTAGTGCAGCAAATCCCGGACTAGCAAGATATTATCAAAGATGGTCTGGTCCGGGACTGGTTGGTGTGAATCAGCTCTGCCAGCATGGACTTGAGCTTTGGCCATAATCATATAGTCCGTGCATAGCAGCGAGACTGGTCACCAGTTTTTGATTTGGTGGAGATCCCCCCTATTGGGCAGAAAAGTCAACACTGCCCATCTACAATAAAGGGGCATCTCACCGGCCTCGAGGGCTTCCTCAACGACCTGTATGAAATCAGGGCCCAGAGTTTCCCAGAAAGATCAGAAGAACTCTATGGTCAGCCCGTCCAGCCCTGGAGAATTACAGTAGGGCATGAGATGGAGGGAGTCAGAGAGTTCAGCTAGAGCAAGAGCTTCTCTCTGTCATACTTGCTGACCGTGGGAAGCCCCTGCCATATGCACTGCAGGCATCTGGATTGATGGGATCCGGAGAGAACAAGTTAGAATAAAACATCCGAGCCCTGTCACAGATGCTCTCCGGATCCATCAGAGGGGAACCATCATTGGTTAGAAGGCAGGTGAGGTTCCCCTCTTTTTCTCCAGAGTGTAGAAGAGGCGCGACCTGCGATCCATCTCCTGAAGAAAATGAAGGTAGGATCACAATTTCACCCTCTGAGCCTGGCGTGGTTCCAGCTCATGGAGGGTGCACTTCCTCTCTATGTATTCGGGCTGCAGGACATGGTCCCCTGATTTAGGCATCCACTTCTCAAGATTGAACACCTCCCCCTTGATCCCAGAATCGTGCTTCCAGTTTGTACCCTAGGCATACTCCTGACACAAAAGGCGCATGTTCACCTTGCCCACGTCCCACCACTGACTCAACGTGGGAAAGTCACCCTTGCAACCAGAACTCAAAGACAGATGTAACAAAGTCCTGGTCCTCCAGCAAGGAGTTGTTGAAGTGCCAATAAGTGGCCTAGGGTGCTGATGGCATGGGCACCACCATCACGGGTGCCCAGTTTTGATCTGTGAATGGTGTCAACCTAATGGCACTGGATCTCACGACATGAGGTGGCTAGATATACAAAGCCGTTCGATACCAGACCACACAACACCCTAACGTATGTGTAAGTATCTGATGCCCCCTATCCCACTAGCCAATAGAAACAGGGTCTTGTCTCTTGGCTGACATCAGAGGAGAGGGCATGCCGAGCTGGTTCGGGATGCCCCGTGGGTGGGATATACAAATTGACCAATGGGAAACATGCCGACATTCTGCCGTTTCCCCCAGTCAACCCATTGCCACCAACTGGGCAGGCTCAACTAAGTATGGCAGACCAGAGGATCCTCCCCGCAAGGGGTCTCTGTTCTCCGGACTCAGTACTCCGCCCTGCTCCAGCCACTTACTGTCTCGGACAGCTTTATTCAAAAGCTTGCCGGGATAAAAGCGGGGCTTTTCTCCGATTTTAAACGGAGTTTCCCCGCAGTTTCCTGCGCGGCGGCCGCTTCAAAAGATAAGCGCTAATGGTGCTTATCATTGAAAGCGCCCGAGGCGCGGGAAACCGGCTGAAAATGGCCGAAAAGAGCCGCACGCCATCCACGGGTTTAAAAATTCCCGCGGTGGCAGCCGGCTTAGAATGAAGCTGGCCGTCACTGTAGCACCCCGACACCTCTCAACATCCCATCTCCTCTTTGAACTGCAGACGCTATGCAGACTTGCTGGCACCTTAAGCAGATGCCCTGGCTAACTGCATAGAGCCATATAATCAATGTATATAACACAGAAAAAAAATATTTTAATACATGGGGACCTTGGGGGAGACTCATAACTGTAAGGGAAATATGACTGAGATATCGGGGCTCGAAAACCAGGAGTCTGGGGGACACTGGGCAGCCCTGGTGTAATTCTACCCGCGTACTGAAAATCATGCCTGCTCGCCAGGTAGAATTAAGGTACTACAGGTAGCTCCGGCCCCTGAACTCCGGCAAACAAAATAATTGTATTTGTATTCAAATATCCCAACTAAAACTTACTGTCAGAAAGTTTCATGAGTCTGGGGCAAAGGAACGTGGAAAGTGGAAAAGCAGGGGTCACTTGAACTTTTCATGTAATGATACCTGGTCCCTGGCTTCTGGTGCTGTGTAGCTGCCAGGGACCCCACAGTTTCAGGGATAACAAGTGCGATTAACCTTTATTATATAGCCTGGTCACCCCCTTACTATCACACCCCCAACCCCAATACATACAAAACAGTAATGGGCACAATTAATATGATCCAGATATGGATAATAGTGCATTTGCCCATTAACAATAAAACCAGCATAAAATAAATCCAATTTGCACTTACCCCTGCCAGCCAGCCAAGGTTAAGGCCGCTACCCAAACGGGGCAACTAACGCCCCCCCCTCCACCCCCGCTACCCATTGATTGGCCCAGTGTTAAAGCATGCCCATATAATAAAAAAGTAAACACTACAAAAAAAATCCAGAAATCAATAAAGCAAATACCAAAGAAACACCAGAATTGAAAATCAAACACCAAAAATAAACACCATTATTGGTGATGAGGAGTCCCTTCATCCAGGCAGGCTGGCAGGGGTAAGTGCAAGTTTTATTTACATTATGCTGCTGGTTTATGTTTTAATTTAAATGGGCAAATGTACTATTATCCATAACTGGATAATAGTAATTTTGCCCATAACTGTTACTGTATGTGTTAGGAGGGGGTGGGGTTATTGTGGGCACAAGGGGCCGGTGGGTTGTGTATTGGTGTGTAGTAGTTATTGTCATGTTTATTAGGGGCAGAGATGGAGAGTGAAGAGAGTACTTGGCCCAGGGTGGGTGGTTAGGCCTACCGGGTGGGTCGCGGGGAGGGGGGGAGGGGGGTTAACCCCTTCATTGCCATAGCGGTTACTATTGTTATTATGCCTGTAACTCTGTATGCGGTGGGTCGCCTAGGCTGAAATCAATGCGGTTCACCTCAGGAAACCCCCTGCTCTCGCACACTATTGGTAAAAATTAAATTAAAGCAGCTTAGCGGATAGCCGCTACGGTAAGGATTTTTTCTTTATTTATTTTTCTTTATTTTTTATGGGGGTTTTGATACTATTATACAGGAGCAAGGGGTCTTCGAGGTGAGCCTCGGGACCCCCTACTTCACGACATACAGGCCCGTTTTGGGGTGCCGGTATCCCTCCGCGGGATTTAAATCCCATGGTCACGTGACCCAGGAGATTTAAAAGTACAGGGGATTCCGGCACCCCATATCAGGCCCGTATCTTGGGAAGTAGGGGGTAACCGAGGCTGAAATCAATGCGGTTCAGCTAAGGAGACCCCTTGCTGATGCACGCTATGATTAAAATCAATATTTTAACTGCATGATTGCCTGTAAGAGTCGTACTCGGAGATGCAGCGTCTCCATGTAGCTCTTCCAGGCTGAATTTTTTCTATCACTAGGATTTATAGCGCGATAGCACTGATATAAAAAAGGATGCATTTTTTTATCGTCCTTTAAAAAAAATTGGCGTTCATTCTTAGTGAATACCATTTTTGCCCTCATGTTTTAGTGCGTGATAAATCAATGCAAAATCGGACGACAATGCACTGATTTTATCACTGCTTTGTGAATAGGCCCCTGTGTGTGCTGTGGGAAGCAAGTGGAATCACTTCTTGCAGTTTGTACAATTTTATTTATTTAAAATAAAGTATTTCAATTCAGTATGTGTCTGACACTCTTGCAGATGGCACAGTGAATATTTGTGTCCTTGTTCTGTTATACCATATCCTTATACCATATACCATATCCTTATACCATATCCATATACCATATGTGCATATCCTTCTTGTAGGACCAAAATTTGTGCATATACTTGAAGTAGCTCCATCCCTCTGCCTTCCTTTGAAAGCTGACCACGTCCACTTCCTGGTTGACAGTTTAATGTTCCTTGTGGAGCACATCTGAGATGTCTGTGAGATACACTAATAGCTAGATTAGCTACATGGGAGCAGTGAGCAGCTCAAAAGTAGGATGTGACAGTGATTCTGCCGATAAGCTGGTTTAGCTCACACTGTGGCCTGGAAAATTCCTCTCTCCGGATTTTATCCAGTCTCGGATTCTTAAAAATCTGTCCGAATTGTATTCAATGATGGATTCAAATGAATGCACGCAGATTTTTTAGTATCCAATCCGCAGACGTATTTTAGTGGGTGGGCCGGATTTCGTCAAAACAATTCACAGAATTCCCGGAATGGATTTAGTCTTTTCCACCCAATACTAGTAGCAGGTGCTTCATCTACTAAGAAGGATCCATAACGCCTCACACATTGTAGCCAAGAACTCTATGCAGAGTAGAACAGAACCTATCTAGAGTATTAATCTTTTATTCCTCAATAGATTAAAATATGCTTGATTAAAAGCATATAAAATAACGGCATACATTCTTAGTAAAGTATTTCGGGCTGGTTTCTGATGGTGAGATGCATCTCCATCTGCCTCCATTATTCCATCATTGTCGGCTGGTGCATCCATTGAAACCGGAAGTGTGCGCTTATGACGTCACGCTCAGGGACTCCAGTAATGCCAAAAAGCGGATTGCTCTATGCATATCTGGAAGCTTTTTCCCTTCATTAGAAGGGAAGAATGTGAGTGAAACCACTGTCTGGTTTTGTACTTATGGAGGAATCAATTTTAGTGCACTAGATAGGTGCGCTTCTTTTCTGCTTTGTAAATCCACCCCATAAACTATAGAAAGCATAGAGAAATCATGTGGAATGAAAAGCTTTCATGAAGGATGGCCAGGCTTTGGATGGATGCTTGCCCATTTAGTTTTCATACGTATTCATGCATGTGCAGAGATGTACAGAAAATAATCAGACACCCCTCCCTGGTTCAGTCAGTCCAATCAATCCACCCTATGCGTTTCACTCAGGGTATGAGCTTCCTCAGGCGTTTATTAACTCCTTAGGATGGGAGAAGTAGTATATATAGTGTACATGCATGTCGTCAAATCACAATCACAGACATTGATATGCATATTAAAAAAGGTGCAATCAATAAAAAATAGAAATCCAAAAGTATCAAAGTGGGCACAGTGTACATATTATTTTAGAAAAGACAAATAGATGTTTAACACAATTATATAGCGTAATATCTTGTTTTTATACATTTTAAATGAAAAATGTGTTATTAAGTGTGTTTCACTTTCCAACACTAAAATTAAAAAAGTCTATGATAGACTAGAATCGATCCCAAAGGCGTGAATGTATGGGAAAAGTATGTAAGGATTACATATTCTAAATTTTAATAGACATTTTAAATTATAAATAAAAAAAGAGGACTAATAGGGGAAAAATAATAAAGAAATATTAACAAATAAGGAGGACAATTATACTGAAGGCATGGGTTAACAAAGCAACACTCTGCAGATTTCCTCTAAGGAAGGCACGAATTAAGCAATGTATTACAAACTTTGCCAATTGACATGGTAAGAAGATTGCTAATGTTAAGCATTAGAGCTGTACTATTAATACAATGCATTACTCTAAGTGTTAGGACCTGCTAATGGTCATGCCTTGATGTGGCTTGCAGGTTTATAATGCATTGGCCAAAGGGTTTATCTAAATGACCCTTTTTCAATAGAATATATAGGTATTTCATTGTTTTTTTGTCATATTGGATGTAGCATTTGGCATTTCTGTCTTTTGTTGTATACATTTGGCCACGCTCAGTAGCTCTCCATTTGACACTTATATACATATATACTGTATATACACTACCGACACACTTTATTGAAGTGTGGTCGGTACCGCAAGCCGGGAAATCTCCCGGCTTGCTAGTGGCCGCCCCTCGGCGTGCCGCGCGTCATAGACGCGCGGTCACGCGTCATCGGGAGCGTGCGCCCCCTGCACGCGCGTCCAGGGGCTCCCCGAGGGAGCCCTGGTGTCCCGCGATCGCGGGACAGCGGCAGGGGGTTCCGGGGGACCCGGCGGACCCGGCAGCGGTAGGGAGAGCGCCCCGATCGGAGGGCGCTCTTCCGCTGCTTCGGCGTGCGCCCGTCACTCTCGGGCACGCGCCAGGCTACTGCTGCGGCACAGAACGGGCAAATGCTCGAATAAACTGTGCCGCAGCAGTATTATGTGGTTTGTTTTGGTGGTTCTTGAGCTTGCTGGGATTCTGTGTGTTTATTAATCTGTAGCCAATCTGTTTCTTAATTGTTTTCCAATTAAAAAAGCTAGTCAATTCCTTGCAGCTTATACAGAAGAAACATTATTGAGTGAATAGGTTGGGTTTACTCTATTTTATTTGTACCTGAGATAAATGAATTATATATGAAGTTTTATTTTTAGCCATAAAATTTTGATGACCTAAATCCCAAGGCTGTGTGTCATTGTCAAGTGTGATTTGAGATTCCAGTTTTTTCTGTTGGTAAATAAATTAAATGTTTAGCTTTTTCTTTGAATCCAGTATTATTTATTAGTTTTACAATAGATGAAGCTGAAATTATATTGAGTCATAACAGTATATGACCCTATACTGAATAAATAAAATCATAGTAGGAAGAAAAATCTTTGCAGCAGTGCTGGTTGCTGACATTTCACCCCACCTCCTCAGTTCTGTGGTTGACAATATTTCCAATCCAACTATCCTGCCTGAGGGATCCTTCTGAGCTCTGATACCCTGTGAGTTATAAAGGATGTACTGTAATTATGTTTGTTTATGTAGCAGAGCAGTATTTTTCTCTGGCGTTCAGTACTTAAATCGGACACAATTACACACTAATTTGTGGGATTCAAAAATAGGACACAAGAAAATTCAGTCAACGACAAACTGCTATGCTATTACATCACAGCACAATTATATCCATATAATTCATGTCATCAGATTTCCATGGTATTCTTCACGTAACAAAATTTGCCAAAATGTTTACTGACCACAGGAAGAGGGACTAAATGACAATATTTCGTTTTTTAGACTGACTAAAAAAAAAATACACAAAATGTGTATAGTCGTACAGTATGTTTTTTTTTTTTCCATAATAGTATTGTTACCAATAAGTCATGACAAAAGGTTCTATTAACAGTATCATGTCATTGAGCTAATTACAGAATTTTCCAAAATTGGGTTGCAAAGAAAGGTAATCCTAAAAGTCATATGGTAATGCAGGTACTTCAGCAGATATAAGCAAACATTACTCTATAAGATTGCACAGCTCACCAAAAATTATATTAGGTTATGATAAATTCAGATTTTGTTCTATTTTTAAATAGCTTTAAGTGAATTGCATGTGATTGCAGAACAAATGATTTCATATAACTCCTACAACTTACGTTTCAGTTTTAGAATTCCAAACGTTGTCAAATAAACCGAACTAACGTATTCTCATCAGATGAAGATCTACAAAACTATAACTGGAAAGTGTAGTTCTGTTGTCGCTCCTAATGTAAATCCAGGAAGTATAAAGCAAATGTCAATTAAGTCAGTTACTGTTACGCTTGTGCTCCTACACACAAGCCGAGGGAAAGGAAGGGACCCGATAGCGAAGTGGGGAATCTGCATGAGAGACGAAAGGGAGTTGCCGCGCAGCTGGGGATCAGCACACGTAGTCACGTGACCGTGCGCAGGAGAATGCGTGACGCGTCTGGAGGTGCAGAGCCAAGCTCAGAGACACGACTGGTCCAGCTGCATGTGTGCGCATGCTCTGACAGCAGAGCGGGAGTGCGCACGTTCTCAGGCACTAACGCGGGGTTGTGGGTAAGCCACAAGAGAGGAGCAGGGGAGGATAGAGTCCAGAGCACAAGGTCACATCCACAAGGGAAAAGCTTCTTGGAGGACGTCCAGCCTCCTTAAAGGCATAGTGCCAGAAACAGCAGAGTGCAGCAAAACTAAATACAACGTAAGGGTTCTTAGTTTAATCCTTTGGCCAAAGGACTATAAGCCTGCTACCACGTCAAGGTAAATCCTACTCAGCAGGTCCTACACTACCCGATGGTAAACTAACCTCAGTAGTAAATGAGTGATTGTCCCAGTCTTCCGGAATCCAAAGGAGATGAGTAAAAGTCCCAAGGAGGTCCAGGCAGGAACAGCATGCGATGGTAGTACTACCAGGAACCAGGGCAGGCAGCAAATGACTAATAGCAATGAGAAAGTCAGAGACAGGCTTATTTCCTGTCAGGAGGAAGAGGGCAGAAATTGCCAGAAAGCAAGATGGCGAAGGAAGCTTCAGAATACTTAAAGACACAGGATCTTGACTCGCAGCTAGAGGGCGGCGATCAGAAATTAAACAGGTTAGGAAGGAACACGCCGCAGGGGACGTGTTCCGCGCATCGTAACAGTTACTTGTTGTGATAATGCTTTAAATTATGTTAACACAGTTGCAGTGACCAAGACCCCATTCCATTTGCTGTGTGAAAACTATTTGAAAGATGACATTGAATAGGGGCCAATGTAGGCTATGAAGAGTACATTGGTAAAATAAGCAAACTTCAATTTCAGGTGACATTTTTGTAATATACTAAATGACTTGCCTAGGCGCCACAGCTGTCTAATAAATTATAAAGTGTAATACAGTGGATAAAATGATGTTACCCGACACGGTACTTCTCAAACCTTCCAGGGAAATATGCTCGGATTTCCCACAAGTACAGTCGTGATTGGTTGTGGAAAGTGAGCGACCCAGTCAGGAAAACAACATGTGAATAAAAAACATATATAAAAAACAATTAATGTGCAGTATTGTGATTCATTACTAAATAAATGTGCATAGATCTTGGCTCTGGGGGAGAACCTACTTACAGCACAGGTAAGGGTAAGTTAGCTTATTTCTGATACTTATAGACGATGATATGATTTGTGAGGTTTTCTTTGTGTAGGACTTTTTCTCCCCTCTTGAACTTCCCTTCTGAGGGTTACTCCAGGAAAGGTGTAGCTCAATTTCCCATGGTATGCATGTAAAAGAGGAGCAGAAAAAACGACCAATAGTATTGCTTGCAGAGAACAAAGTTTTATAGGCAGTGAAATCGTAGGACATGTACTCACATTCAGTACACTGATATCATGCACATAAAGGTTTCTTTTGCGCTGTGTGCGCCCGCTGTGATGTCTCCCTGTCCTCCTCTGTTCCTAGTGCTGCCGTCGCCAATGGCGTCTGACGTCACTTCCGGATGGTATCTGGTCGCATCCGTTGGTAGTGGACTGCGAGACGCCGAACGGGGAATCACTGGGGCAGACGTCTAGGGTCTTTTGGTCTTCGCTTACAGTCAGCTGCAGCTTTGACTGAGTAAGCTCTGGATCAGGCTCTACGCGTTTCGCTGCGTCATACAGCTTCGTCAGGAGCGTCATCAGAAGGGAAGTTCAAGAGGGGAGAAAAAGTCCTACACAAAGAAAACCTCACAAATCATATCATCGTCTATAAGTTTTTTATATATGTTTTTTATTCACATGTGTTTTTCCTGACTGGGTCGCTCACTTTCCACAACCAATCACGACATTTTTGTAATGTTTAGGTATTATCAATGCAGTTGTTCATAGTAATGCAGTTTCTTTTATTAATAAAATGTATCTTGTTTACAGTGGCGGCCAGCTTTATTCTAATGCGGCTGCCTCCGCGGGAAATTTGAACCTGCGGACGGCGCGCAGCTCTTTTCGGCCGTTTTCATCCGGTTTTCCCGCGCCTCGGGCGCTGTCAACGTTAAGCGCCATTAGCGCTTATCTGTTGAAGTGGCCGCCGCACGGGAAACTCTGTTCAAATTGAAGAAAAGCCCCGCATTTAGCCCGCATTTAACCCGGCAAGCTTTAGAATAAAGCTGGCCGGGACAGTATATACTAAAATGTAAATTAAATTCCTAGAGACTGAACATAGTGATATAATTTATTGGTGGCTGTGACATAATTATACACAACATATATATTTGGCGACACTCAGTAGCACTGCTTTTAGCACAAATATATATATATATATATATGTGATGTGGTGGGTTCTGGGGTTAGAACTTGCTGGAATTGTGTGTTTATGAATTTTCAACTGGTATTAGTTGTTTGGAGGTTAGTAGCCCCTCCTTCCAGGACTTAAGCTCACCTCACCCCGCTTTTTAAGTAGCAGGTTTTTCCATGTTCCTGTGAAGGTCTGGTCTATTAAGGCCATTCACCCTCCACAGCAGAGGTAAATGAGAATTTTCACAGGTAGTGTTAGGACCTGCATATTGTTCATGCCGTGACATGGCTGCAGGATTATAATGCTATGACCAATGGGTTTTTTAAATAAATTACCCTTACTCATGAGAATACTAACATTGAAGGATTTAAGTATGTATTTTGTCACATTGGATGTAGCATTGGGTATCTTTGTCTTTTGTTGTATACAATTGGTCCCACTCAGTAGCACTCCTTTTGACACACACACACACACACACACACACACACACACACACACACACACACACACACACACACACACACACACACACACACACACACACACACACACACACACACACACATATATATAATGTGGTGGGTCCTGAGGATAGAGCTTGCTGGGATTGTGTGTTTAATAATTATACATACAGTAGTCCTCGTTGACAAGATCTTCCACATGTCCATGAGACACTCTGCTGACACAAGAAGCAAGAAAGTGTCCAGTGGTCGCGGCATCACCCGCTTGCTGGACATTGATTCGGACATTGCTGTTGCCCCAGCCCCAACCCCTAGCGCCATTGCCCTGGCCCCTGCCCCTGCCCCGTCATGAGTCATGACATCGGGACCTAGCGGGGATAAGTTAAGTAAGACCCACAAGTACTCCAAAGATTTGAGGGATTGGGAATTAAGTGACGAGGGGTCTGATGGGGAAGTACCATATGCCAATGTAATACGTGTGCCTAATCCAATGTCATTTTCTCCTGTGTTTAGAGGGAGGGCCCGAGGGTCCCACACTACTGCAGAGACAGGGAATGTAAGCAAGGTGGTCACCAAAATGAATCCTTCCATCTATATTAATGCAAAAGGTAGACGCAGCTGCTCGCGCTCTACAGAGGCGGTCACGTCCGGTGTATCATCCCAAGCTGAGTCAGAGACAGGTACCTCTAGTGCAGTGTCCGAGTACGAGCACTGTGACAAGTGGTGGGCACCCCTGTTCACTGGGTACCACAAGGGTATGGACCGTACCAGGTTCCTGTTGATCAGGAACAACATAGTCGACCATTGGTGGGTGGTAGGTGCCTTTACTCCCCAGGAGGTGGCGGATGAGTTAGAGCACAGATACCAAGAGATAGAGCAGAGGATCATTCATCCTAAGGGGCTGAGTATTTTGTACGATGACATTGCGCCAGTAGAACCAGAGTTTTGGGTACTGCCAAGCAGGGCGGGTCATAAGAAGCTTTCCAAGTTGAGTCGGGCAGACAGGGCCATAGTGGCCAGGTATAGACAGTCACACGGGTACGAGTTCCCTTATGTGCCTGAACCCATCATGAGAGAGATAGAAGAGCACCGGGATAGCTGGCTCAGAGAGGATGTGCAAGAGTATTTACGAACAAAGTTCGGTAAGGCAGGCTACCAGACTGAGGATAAAATCAGTGAGGTAGTCCGGGCCTGGAGTGTGGGGAGGTGCATATACATGCACAGTGTGGTTTACCAGCCATAGGCTGGGTCGGTACAGCCGTACTATGTCACTGTAACAGACCATAATGGGCGGGAAGTTAGAAAACCCGACCCGCGGCACTATTATTAGTTAGGTTCTCCACGTTGGGAGGTACCATTGTCATTAATTACACCATCTGCGTGGATGGTCTGAGTTTGCATACATTAATCATATGAACTGTGTTTTGTTTCCCAGATTTGTTCACCTGCAGGATGGAGCTGCTAATGTTAGGTCATGTTAGGTCCAAGTGGGGACCATTGGATTCCACCTGAGGGAGAGTGTAGCCCCGGTCTGAAATGGGGGCTATATATCTTTCTCCTACTGGTGTAAGTCCTGCTAAGTGCAGGCCGCCAGTAGTTATCATGGGTTTCCCCCGCTTCAAGCCCTGTCGTGATTGGTGGAAGTAGGCCCCTGATTCTGTGTGCAGGCATGAGACACAGGGGAGGGTCTGCTGACATCATGAGGGGTGGGGCTGGCTAAACTTAGTCCTGACTGTTCCTGTAAGTGACAGTTAGTCAGTGCTGGAGAGAAGGGAGTGAATGCAGCAAAACAGAGTCTGAGCTTGGAGCATGCAAGTGAGAGGAGAGGAGAGACTCAGCCACCTTGAGTAGAGCTGATAGCACAATAGTGCAGTGGACCAATGCCCCTCACCCTGCAGAGGGTGAGGGGAGAGTTAGCCTCACCCTGAGGGCCTATACCTTGGGGTGGAAGAGGTGGAGTATTGGAGCTCCAGACAGCCCATCCTGAGGGTGTACTTCTGGAGGGAAGGAGAAGGAGGAAAAGCCTGTACCCTGCTGCTTGTGCTGTTGCTGTGTGCTGCTGATCTGCTGTTGGACAATAAAGACCAATGCTAATTTTATACAAAGACTGTGTGAGATTGAAATCTCTCGCCCTGGGACCATGGCTTCTCTGAGAGGGTTTCACCTTATTCATTAAGGCTCGTCAGAGATGGAGGCGTTGCACAAGACTGCTAAGAAGATGGAGGCATATACCCCAGAAGCCTGTCCCTATTATCCCTTATACCACCGCGGGAGACTCAGGCCCTCCTGTTCCTCACAGGTACGCACCACCCACATACACGTAACCAGCCCTCACTACACCCTAGAGATCCAGTCTGCGACTGGGGGGGGGGGAGATGGGTTACATATATAAGAAAGCAATAGCGTCTGCATCGCACTCGGGAACAAAACGTTCTCATAGTCAAACTGACACCATAAAAAATGTTTTATTATTGAAAGAAAGAACTACGTTTCACGGCAAAAAGGTAGTGACAAAGGGGCCTTTATGCCCTGAAAGGTTGTGCTTTCTATCTGCAATAAAAAGTTTTTTATGATGTTTGACATTGAAAAAAGTTTTGTTCCAAGTGTCATAAGGACACTATTGTTTTCTTCTGTAAAGTAAAACTTAACAGAAAGCAATGTAAAAACAACAATGTATTCAGTATTTAATTTTTAATTATATTTGCTTGAAATAGTCCTTTTTGCATGTGGATTATTGGCTTATTCAGGAAATGGTGGTGTTGATTTATGAACAGGTATCATGCATATATCATTTGCAGTGAATACGGTGTACAGTCGAAAAAAAATATTCTGCGTTGTTTTCAATGTAACAGAGAATATTATAGCTGATTAACAGAGATACAGGTAAACCCCGTTATAGCGCGGTCCTCGGGGGCCACCCGATCCGACCGCGCTAGACCCGGGGTCGCACTAATTTTTTAAAAAAATGGCCGCCACGCGCCTGATCGCGAGGGAGGGAGTGAGGAGGGAAGGAAGGAAGAGGTGGCCGGAAGCCCTACATGTCCCCTAGCAACGGCGAGTCCAGCCGCAACCTGCTCCTTACCTCCCACCACCGGCATCCATTTCCTCCCCCCCTTGCCCTCACACCTACACCCCCTCCTCAGCATAGCCCACGCGGCCCTCCGAGTCCCAGCCTGCTCCTAACTCACCCCCCCTCCTCGGCATAATCCACGCGGCCCTCCGAGTCCCAGCCTGCTCCGCACTCACCCCCCCTCCTCCTGACACCCCCCCTCCTCCTGACACCCCTCCTCCTCCTGACACCCCCCCTCCTCCCGACACCCCCCCTCCTCCCGACACCCCCCCTTCTCCTGATGCAGCTCCGCTCCGATCTCAGCAGCCGACACCAAAGGTAGGGAGGGGGAGTGGGAGGTGTGGTGTAGTGTGCTGTAAGAGTGTGTTGTGAGTGCTGTGAGAGTGTGCTGTGAGTGCTGTGTGCTGTGAGAGCTGTGTGCTGTGAGAGTGTGCTGTGAGAGTGTGTTGTGTGCTGTGAGAGTGTGCTGTGAGTGCTGTGTGCTGTGAGAGCTGTGTGCTGTGAGAGTGTGCTGTGAGTGCTGAGTGCTGTGTGCTGTGAGAGTGTGCTGTTAGTGCTGTGTGCTGAGAGCTGAGTGCTGTGAGAGTGTGCTGTGAGAGCTGAGTACTGTGAGAGTGTGTGCAGTGTGCAGTGTGTGCAGTGAGCAGTGTGTGCAGTGAGCAGTGTGTAAAGTGAGCAGTGTGTGCTGGGAGAGTGTGTGCAGTGTGTGCAGTGTGCAGTGTGTGCAGTGAGCAGTGTGTGCAGTGTGCAAAAAAAAAAAAAACATTTTTTTTAATTTAAAATTTCTTTTTTTTTTTTTTAAAAACGGGCGCCAAGTGAAAACCGCGTTATAACCGATTCGCGTTATAACGGGTCGCGCTATAACGGGGTTTACCTGTATTAATTTAGATAATTTTTACTTTATTACATTACTCAGACAACAATGAATCCTGGGGCTTCTTTTTGTTTTGTCTTATTTAAATCTTACTAATACCAACTTAATTAAGCATTAGGACACTTCAATGTAAGCATTTGAGACTTCATGAGGTCCAAGAATTTTGAAAATAGTCTACTGCGATTCATTTGTACATGGTCTTTTGAACCTTTGAAACTACATAACATTCTGAAGTACGTATTACTGTATGTTTCAAGCTTCCCACTATTCTCATATAAAATCACTTTAGTGCCAGTTACAGGACTGAGTCAGAAACAAATGACTAAAGTAAAGTTTCCTGGCATGTTATAGTCTTGCTCCTTGTTTGTCTTCTGAAAATATATGAGTAGACAGACTCCTTTGTATGCAAACCATTGCTTTTTGGTTCTTCTCCAAACTAAATTTGCAGATTCTGATGAAAAGAAGTTTTTTCATCTAGTTACATTTTATTGGGATCTGTCTCCTTCAGCCCTTTTTATCATTGTAAATATTGAATTACTCTTTGACTGTAATTAATTAAACAAATATTATTTTGTCATTATTTAAACTTGCTTGGCACTTGGATAAAAGTGCAATTATAATATACAACGAAATAAACTAGGAGTTAGTAGAATGTTGTTGTTACCTATTGTAACACGTATTAATATAGGGCAATTTTCTTTAAAAAAAAAAAAAAACCTGGTGGATTTATTCTGCACAAACAGAAACGAAAACTGCACTTGTTACAGGTAGGGTACAACTTTTGACTAGCTTTTTTTCTATGTCCTCCTATCACCACTCTTTAAAATGCTCAGTGGTTTATAGTAAGTGGAGGAAAACAGCTTGATACATTAATGCAAAGTGATGTAGAGTCAAAATAATTAAAGTTGCTCCAGTTTTTTTTAACAATTTGCGACAAAAACAAAAGTCAGGGCAGACAGAAGGCTAGATAACATTATAACATTATAATCTCTTCACTCTGGCTCTTAGTTCTACTGACATTCAGGTAAATTGTTTTTATCTTGTATTCGCTTTGCAATATTTTGTTCCCCTGTTTATTATTTTGTCCCTTGCTATTTATTGCTGTTTCATGTAGCACTGCAGTTTCCTTGCAGCGTATCTTGGTTGTCCTGTTTATTCCCTTCGCACTATTGTCTCCTGTTTATTATTTAGCTACCATAGCTTTTTGGTGTACAGTAGCTCTGCACATTTTGCAGACTCCATTCTGTTTTCCTTTCTTGTTATTTTTGTGCTATATTAAGTTTTTATATATTTCAGACTCCTATCTTTTGTGGGTTTCCATGCTTCCTGCAAGGGTTCCTTACATCCTTCATAGCACGATATAGCCTGCTGTGCGATTCACAACAATAAGCAAACAGTGGGGAAAAAAAGTCCCACGATAGGCCATAAAATGGCAAACATACCATTTTTTGACAGTAACTACTATTCACAAAGCAGTGATAACTGATTTGTTCTATAAAAGCTTACCATTTCTTTTCACCAGCTAAAGGCTGGCACAAAAGAGATGGAGACATGCTTAAAAGCATTTTTTTTCTTGCACAGCATTAATACAAGAGGCCAGTGGGTGGTCCCCGTGGGTGTCCGGGGGCCCTCGGGTGGTCCCCATGGGTGACCGGGGACCTCCATGTGGTCCTTTGTGGGTGTCCAGCGGCCCTAATGTGGTCCCCGTGGGTGTCCATGGGTCTCCAGATGGACCCTTAATCACCTTAGTGGTTAGTAACCGCTATAGTAATTAAGATGTTAACCCACCCTCCCCAGGCAACTACCCCCACCCTCCACCCATTCATTGGTACAGTGGGTACATCATGCTCATATAATATGGGCATGATCTGCCACTATAGCAATAAATGGTGAAGCTAAAAAAAACAGGCCCAAAATCAAACACATTACATTGAAAAATAAACACATGACAAATGCCAATAAACCAATTGATTGGCACAATGGGTACATCATGCCCATATATTATGGGCATGATTTAACACTATGGCAGTCAATGGTCAACCTAAAAAATAAACAACCACCAACAATATCCAATGTAATCAAAACAATCACCAAATAAACAACAATAAACAAGTAAACACTACAAAGTTACCAGCAATTACCAGTCCACGTATCTTTGAATCCTCTGCAGTGCCTGATTTAACCTCTGCTGGTTCTAAGACTCCCTCTTCAAAAACAAGCTAGCATTCCCCTGGTTTCTCTGCAATGCTTGGTGTAATGAATGCTGGTTCTAAAAACTCCACTTCAGAAACAAGCATGTATTTCCCTGATTACTCTACAGTCAGTGCTCAGTGCGACCACTGCTGACTCGCAGGTTCCCACTTCTAAGACAAGAGTACTTCCCATTGTTTTTCCTCTATTATGTGATTCCCCCGCTTGTGTGATATTCCTATTACTGATTCTAAATACTCAGCTTTGGGAACAAGTTCCTCTTTCTCTGTTTTTCCTGCTGTGCTTGATATCTCTATTGCTAATTCCAAGGTTTCTGCTTTAAAGACACAATCACTTTTCACTGGTTTTCCTGGGGTGTTTGGTTTCCCTTGTTATGATTCTATGGCTCCCACTTTACCCATTTCTGATTCTACGCAATAGGGTTACGGGGAACATACAGGAGTCAGTGAGAGACATCTCAAGGTACAGAGGAAGAAAAGAAGTAAGGAGATTCTCAGCTTACTGTGGAAATTGCAGAAGGAATAAAAGATTACCCTTCAAAATCAGGAAAGCATGCATCTGAAAGGAGACAAGATACGCTGCAGCCAAGAGTTACTAGCAGAATCATACCAGGAGGGGTGACAAATGAAAACATTGGACAAAAGAAAGATGAAGCCTTGAACCTAGCTAAATATGCCTTTACTAGGGATGAGATTGATTGCTTCTGGGGATGATTGGATAAAAAACAAGAAGCTCTTTACATAAGCTCTTTACAGCCACAGAAGTGTCTCTCCACAGTGATCACTAAGCGTGTATTTGTGGAGAAGGAAAAGCATCTGTTTAAGAGACACGTCGAATAATAGAGAGGTCGTACACTGATGGTGCCAAGAATCAGGGCTTCATGATCAGGTTAGCATTGAACTGAGAGTTTGTTGCGAGGAGCTTCGCAGTCTCAACACAGAGGTGAGTACATGGAAGGATATCTACAGTATGTAAAAGCCTGGTGTGATTTCGAGACTTTAAAAAGATGCACAAGTCTACAAATCTGCCGACTGTGAAAGAGAGATGCCAATGGGTACAGTCAGAGCTGATAAAAGTTCTGCAAAGGTTGAGCTGCTGGAGATCAATGTTGCTCAGCCAGATGCAGATGGTCACGCCAGCAACAAGGAAGAGATAGCACGATGCCTGGGAGAATTTGCAGTCAAACCAGTGGAAGATGAGTTTAAGCGAGAATGCCTCTGTTGGTTTAAGGAGGCTAATCCCCTCACTTATTTCTGTACAGAGCCTTATGTGAGCAAAAAATGTCACCCGGTGCTCTATTGGTATAAAAGTACATATCCAAAAAACAAAAAGGTTATAATATAATATAGTGAATAAACACTGTGTTATAAAAAGTGAAACAACTCTGTGCCAAACGTGAATAAAATATATCAATAAACAGTGAAAGAAGTGTTTTCTATGTAATATAATCAACAACCGGTTATTCAGCTCTAACCCAAGTGGAACCTTCTTCTGGGGTTCTTGAAGTGCTGGTCTCAGTGGTGTGGGGAACCTGAAAAGCTCACTTAGACGTCTAGGTCAAACCGATTCCAACGTGATGACGTCGATCCCTCTGAATGGTGACGCTTGCAATTACTCTACGCATTTCGCTGTGCCATTCGGAGGGATCAAAGTCATCACGTTGGTCATGAGATGGGAAGTGGGGAGACCCAGGCATCTAAGGGAGCTGACGGTGCACCAGTTTTTGGCGTGAGTGTGGGTGAGACCCGTCTATTGTGAAGTGATCTCACACCTCCGTAACATCACCTTGTCTTTTATCAATGCCTTTTAAAATTTTCGACAATTTGAGTACATATTTGTTAGATACTTACTTGATCTAAATACATTGTTGCTACAATCTGCACCATCCTGCTGTATTCTTTGTTGAATGGGATTTACATATTGCACCTCATCTATTACAACATCTGAGTACCTCATTGTTGGGCAAAGGAAAAGTATTCAGAGTCCACCATAGGATTTGATGCCTGATTTTTATCTTTACTCCGTGAGTGCGCATTTTGTGAGATTTTTTTAATTTTTCACATTACCATACAATATTGCACTATATTTTTGTTTGTATTTTCCGTTTTTTAGCGCTCCCCAAACACCTGAGACCAGAGCCTTATGTACCCATTTCTGATCCTAACACTACCATTTCATTGACAAGTTTTCCACTCATGGATCCCCTGGCATCTGTGTTGATTCATCCTGACACTCAACTGTACCAAGGTACTGACCGACTATAGATGATCAATCCAAAGCAGAGAACTATCTCATTACTTTGTACTAAGAATCTTTGTTCTTAAGAATCCACCAATGGATTGCTGAACCTGTATATTGTATTCTACATATCCGTACACAGGTTGCAGAATCCGTGGAGTGTATTGGTAATAATAAAAAATCCGCAAAACGCGAACCGCCCTTTTTGAGATTGATCCATGGAAAACCGCGGACCAAATAAACCGGCTGATCCACTGCGGGTCCAAATCCGCCACAAAAATTCACCCATCTCTACTGCCAGGTCACAATAAAATACACTTTGGGGAAAAAAAACAGTTTCCATTTTTGTTTTATAGTGGATTTTAAAATGAACCTATCACATATTTCCTTAGATTTGGTTATTGTCATCCTACCAATTCAGTTAGTTTAACTAATTTGGACTCTTCTTTTATGAATTCTAATTAAAGAGACATAAGTTATATATGTGGAAAAGCTATGTTCACTGTGTACAATTTGGCTCCTCATTGTATTTGTCTTTACTAAAACACTTATAATAATACAAGCTGTAGAAGGAATAAATTGTGTATATATTTCCTAACATGACTCATGTTTGGATTGTATTCATAAATCTGAAGTCAACATGAGGACTTTTGTTCCCATCAAAGCCTTAAAGGACTTGTCACAAGGCTGTAGTCTTGCTGTGAAGTTACTTTTTTCCAAAGACTATTATGATCCTAACCCTTTTTCTAGTTATTCCAAAAGCATTTCAATGGGAAGCAAGTTTTAAAGGTCACATTTAAGCTTTGAACTTTGGCAAGGGCAGCTTGAAACAATAATGCTTTGATCAAACATTTGTAACTTGGAATATGTTTTTCTTTCTAAGACAAATATAAAAGCTTGCGAGTGCAAGATTGTGATGGTAGGGGGTAACCAGGCTCTCAAATAAAGGTTAAGCCATTTTGGTTACCACTGGTCCGTGTATAAGGGTCCAAGAGAGTTAGCTCTTGGGCCCAGTAAGATTGTATCTTTTCAATGTACTGCCTATAATAAAAGTATTTTTCGTGTTTTTCCCTTCCCAAGCAAGGATTGCTAGGGTATGAGTTTCAAGGGGGGTTTTGCGGAGGATCCATTAACAGAATGTGCCTAGGAGGTTGGTGTCCGGAGTTGTCGGTTCCCCCATAAATGTACCCGGGAATCATGCTTGATTCTCAGATACATGTAGGCACATTGTCCCAGCAATACCTCCCCTTGAAAATGCAAGCGTGAATCACCACTAGAGAACCCTGCTTCTGCATAGCCCAGAAAGGAGAATGAGGCACAAGGATGAATAGGTATCCCTTTAGCTGATGGAATCCATATGTTAAGGGGTGTACCACAGCTAGTGCCAAGGTAGGGTAGGGTTTGAACCAGTGTAGGGTTTGTGGGTGACCCAACGGTATATATGGTTGAGGAGAGTCCAGTATGAGTCCAAAAGATAGTGTGTGGGGAAAAAGGCAGGTAGAAATAAAAGTACAACATCTTTCTTCTTCTGTCCCCTGTAACCAGAGACTGTATTAAAGTATACTTTATTTAATGTAATGTGTTTTTACATTTGGATCCGATGTCCAAACATGCTGCCCGAGCCAACCAATAGGTGCCGATAAGTCTGCTGGACATCAGAGTTCAAAGCAGTCAGAAGATGCCAGAGGTGAGAATAGAATTTGGTCAGCGGGGAAAGGCAGAGTACCAGGTCCGGAGATCAATGCAGTTGTCCAGGCTAACACTTGCTCTGCCAGACCTGGTGAAGCCTGTCCTGGTTGGTGGCATTGAGATAGCCAGGGACAAAGGTGGCAAACTTGCGCATGTCCCTTGGCTATGTCAGATTTCCCGCTGACCCGGCTTTTCTAACCGGCTTGGCTCTGATTGGTTGCTGGGGAATTTTTCCATTCGTTGATTGGCTGCTGTGTTTCATGAATGAAACTCAGAATACTATAAATATCTGTGAGCTGATCAGATTGTAGTTCTCCAGTAGTAAGAGCACGGGCGGGCTTTTCAAAGTTGCTTCTGCGCGAATAGCAGAGCAGCCAGCTTCGATTTCAAGACGGAAAAGCCTGCCTGCCAAAAACTAAGTCCAGCTTTTTGTGCCCAAGTTCTCAAAATTGAGCGTAGTGGACGCGGCTGGGATTTTATGCCGATTTGAGTTCCAGAGGATTTGGAGTAACTCGCAGTCAGGAGGGATCAATTTCTCAGAAGAGAACGTACTGGTGGCATGTGAAATTTCATGCCCATTCGAGTTCCAGGGGATTCCGGGCTAAGTCCCAGTCAGGGTAAAACTCATCTACTGAGTTCTCTGCACCTAGGCAAATCTAGTTTTTACCCCCAGTCTCAAAGTAAGTGTGTCTTTTTGTCTGTATTTTGTGTGTAAGCAAATTTATGCGAATAAACTTCGATTTATTTCATTACCTTGTTTACCTCAATGAATGATCCTGGTAAAAAGTTGTCAATAATCTGGTCTCCCATGACAAAGATACGATTTAATTGTCAAATCAGTAAGATATACAAATTGAGAAGCAAAAAAGGTTCCAGACACCACAAGAGCCTGTGTTACACACCCATTCAAAATAAAATGTAGATCTATCCTCTAGATGCCTATTCAAAATTATTTCTGATTTGTTTTTGGCATTGTTTTATTGCAATGAATGATCATTACTGTCACAGGAGACCAGGCATTTACACCTTTTTAACCGGGATCATAACATTGAGCAAAACAAGGAGGTAAAACAAATTGTCATTTATTTCTTAGAAACAGACACACACACAGTGGATTACAATATACAAAAGAAAGACACACTTTCTGGGGGTCTGGGTGAAAAAACTAGCCTTTGCTAGCTTCTACAGTCCATATAACAAAGTTTTTAGTTGACCGGGAGTCAGCCCAAAAAGTCCTGGAACTCCAATCGGCAGGTAGTTCCAACCGCCACCGCTGTATCTGCTCCGGAGATGCCAAAATCCCTTGACCGAGAGATAGTACCAAATGTCCTGGTACTTTTTTCGGCGTGTAGTTCCAGCCACTACGTTCACTTTTCAGAACTTGGCCCTGAAAAGTGGGACTTTCTTGCCTTGAAATTTTTGAAACCGGCTTGCATCTATTCCTCCAAGAGCATCTTTTGGTGGTTTCAAATTTAGCGCTTCTGTCTTGGTGCTTAGAATCTGAGGACCGGATTGGCTGCTGGCTTTCTTATAGTCTTTAAGTCCCATTCATGAACTACTCCAGCCAATCCTAGCGTGGGAGAATTCCTACCAGCCAATCAGAGTCTTACCAGTCTCCTGAAGCCGGGTAAGGATGGATTCGGAATCTGACAGGGCAACTTGTCACCTCTGCCACATGTTAGTCAGAAGCCACCCATGGAGTTAGGCGTCTCAAGGTCTGGGATGGGCAAATGGTAGTCCTATGACTTCCATTCAGCCCAGGATGAGGGTACTTGAGGTTAGCTCCTCCGCCCAAATTGTTTTCACATCTTGGCAATCTCTGTGGCTTTCAACTCCAGGACTCGAGCAGGCTTAGTGGCACCAACTTGGTAGCCAATTGGTCTCTCGGAACCACAGACTTTGAAATCCCCAGCTCATATACAGTACATAAACATTTCCCATTACACACAATGTTAAAATAAAAATATTTCACAAAGCCCCTTGTTTACTAGGTTTGACTGAAAAGACGTGCACGTTCAGTTTCAGCGCTCCTAGACCTTCCTATAAGAAAATATTTAAAAAGTTGAACGAAATAATGCTTAGGTTCAATTTCAGAGTTACTTTTCTACATACATAGGAATTTGGACAGACATGAAATCAACCTTGCAACCTTATCGATGGTTGAAGCACCCCAGAACTTCTATACCTGGTTCTGGTGATCTGGGAATATACTGGGGGACCCCCATTAACCTAGGGACCCCTGACTGTACCTGGGGTACACATATCCCTATGCCATCATTTATCTTTCTGGGCTGTGATGAAGCAGGGAAACTTGACGGTGAGTCGCGCAACTGCTTTCCAAGGAAGACTCTGACCGGAGTGATGTGTCTATATGTCCCCGGGAATCTGACTTGATTCCCGGATAAATTTTTGGGGTGGCCAGCAACTCTGGACCCCTTCTACCTAGACACATTCTGACAATACTTTTACCGCAAAGTCCCCCCTGAAACTCATAACCTGAGAATCTCCTCTGGGTAGCACTCCTGGAAAAGTAAAAACATACATAAATCTTTTATACAATGCATCCCTCAGCCTCAGCCTCTGAGATAGTTCAATGCTAGAGCTTCTGCCCTGAATAGTTGAGGTTGAGGGTTCTTAGCCTGACACCAGTATCCTTTCCTCACAATGTATCCTAGGTATTTCTCCATATGTGATTTTGAGAGAGATTTGAAGGAATATATATATAGTGCTTAAGACCCTCTGTCGCTCTCATTTTAGTGCCTGTACCTAGCTAACCCCACTCTTAGGTATGCCCTAAATAATGTCAGGGTAAATCTGTGTGCTAACCTGAATGCCTGAATGGCCTTAAGTGCATATGCGATGTTAGGGAGAAGACCTCTTTCACATATCATTAGCACTAATGGCTGGAAACAAAATAACCATATGTTAATTAAGGATTAGCCCGGGTTACGATTAGGTTATTCTCTATAAAGACGTTATAATTAACCTAACGTTAATTTAGTTTAATGTTAGGCAAAAATTGGTAAAAGCTTCTTTTTTTTTAACTGTACCTACAGTAGATCTTCAATTTTATATTGATCTTTCACTTAATATATATACTGATATTTTCCGAAAAGAGAACTCACGGTACACCCAGAGAGGACAGCTGCCACCCTAGGAACCTTATTAAAGGGATTCCTAAAGGTCAATTTATAAGGGTAAAAAGAAATTGTTACCAAGAGGATGACGTCCAAAGACAATCTGAAGATCTACATAATAGGTTTCTTGCCAGGGGCTACAGGTCAGATGATCTATTGGAGGCATGGAAAGAAGTAAATAAAATTGATAGAGATCAAATATTACAAAGAAAATCTAAGAGGACCTTGAATTTTGAGAGTCCAGTGTTCATTACCCAATTTTGTCAACAGGCCAAAGAGATCAGGTCAATTCTTGAAAAACATTAGGACATAATGCGCTTGGATCTGGTCTTTGGGCATGGATTACCACCCAGTCCCAATATGATCTTTAGGAAGGCTAAAACCATCTCGAATTCTGTGTCACCCAGTTTATTCTCAACACACACCTGTGGACTTAATCAATTGACTAAGAGGTCATACAGGTGTGGTTCTTGTAAAGTTTGTAATTTGATGACACCGTCCAAAACATTCAAATCTACTGTTACTAAGGAAACATTTCATATTCAAAGTTTTATCAATTGTAAAACAACATTTGTAATCTACCTTCTCACCTGCGGTTGCAGGAAGCAATATGTGGGACAGACCACAAGGTGTCTGAAAATACATGTCATGGAACATGTTAGACTTATAAATCTTAAAGATATCATTCACCGGTCCCAAAAACCTGCTCCCATTGCCCTAGGAGGGATAGCAGACATTTGAAATGTTGTGGAATTTAGTTTATTTCCCTCATGCTAGGGGAGGCAATCGTATCAAGAGGCTTGACCAGAAGGAGGCTTATTGGATCTTCATTTTTGAGAATCCACGTCCCTTTTGGTCTCAACACGGACTGGGACCTGGGACACTTCTTGTGATCTGGTGACCCTCCCTCTGGTCTTCCATTCCCGCTCCATTAATTATTTACTTATGTATGTACTGTATGACTCAGAGCTATGGCAAAATGATTATATTGTGTGGGCTTTTTCTTAAAGACAGTATCCAGTTTTTTTGAATATAGCTTACCTATATGTTGTGACATAGTCCAAAGATGTTAGGCCCCGTTTTAGGTCAGAAAGTGCAGGAATAGTGCAACATGATCCATTCCACAGCTTCACATTTACTCAGGCTGCTGGATGGAAAGTCCAGACCACAGATTACAATGTGTCTAGGTCTCCCTCATCTGATTTCCTAATCACTAGCACAGGTATTTAGAGCAGAGAGGGTTGCATTTCAGTCTCTCTTCTTAGAGCCTGGAGGCTAGGGGTTTCGCTGCTCCCCTGCATCCAGTTCTGGGAGGACGCCCCCTTCAAGTATTGCAGTACCAGAGGATTTGCCTGGACACTTGAGACCGAGTTCCCACCACCAACAGATAAGACAAACAAACATTTATTGCTGTATCTAAAAGACTGTATGCTGTATCTAGTGACCCTAAATGAGAGGGCATTGTTTTAAGCTGGGGAACCAGGTTAGTTGGCCCAGCAGCTGTTAGAGAGACTGATTTTGCTGTGTAGTTAGATCCCTGAATGGGATAGGATTTCATTATATTATTTGTTTTTTGTTTCTTGAAGTAACAGTGTGGGAAATATTATAACACTGATATGAGTAAACCGCTGAAGGTTAATAGCTGAGTGCCGCCTGCCTACACATGTTAAAGCTGCAGTCTCTAACTGGGATGAAAATAAAGCAGGCAGAAGCCTGAGTTAAGCAACGTAATACTTTGTATGATCCTGTTATTTGTATAATTAACCCTAGAAGACTGTGTTGGGAAGATCCCAGACAGACATCAGCGCTACAAATGGGGGGCGTTTGTCACAATATATATTATATTCTGAGACCATTTATTATGTAAGGATGTAATTAAGGTTCTATTACATATGGAACTATGTTCCTATGCACTTTGACAAAGTGCCCTAGGCACGAAACGCGTCAGAGCGTCCTCCTCGAGGTACTTGTGGCGGCGTACTATGGATTGCAGTTTCCAATAAAGATGACTTTTTAGTGACCTAGCGGCATTAGTCTCTCCTTGGCACTCTCATGTATGCAGTGCACGGCCATCTTCTCCCCGGCGGAAGAAATTCTCTCATCCTAAATGGCCCACCGTTACCTAAAGCTTAGCATATTCAAAACAGAAATTCAAATCTTTCCCTCTTCCATTTTTACCCCTATACTCAAATTCTCCCAAACTGTTAATTATTCAACAATCTTGGCAACACCCCAAGCCACCTGCTTAGGTGTCATATTTGACTTTAGTAATGCCTTGATTTCCAATATTCAATCCCTCACTAGCCCTACCATCTTCAATTATGAAATATTACCATTTTCTCAATCATGATGCAACTAAAACTGTGCAGGGATGAAGATTCATTCCCCTCATCCAACAGCAGCACCAACTCTTGCCCCACACCGCAATTATCCTCATCAGCTTGATGCAAAGAAGTTCATGAGCCTCAGTTGATGACAGGCATTATGTTAATGTAGGTCTGCGACATCACATTTGACTAGGTGGATGTACCATGTGATGGCTTTCTTTTTTTTAATGATGGGACATCATCTTAAAGGAAGGGAAGCATATGCTTCACTCCCTTTAAGATAACGTCACTTCAGCAAAAAAAATGTAAAAATTTTTAATTTAATTTCTACACTGGGCACCGTCAGTAAAATAAAAAAAATTAACTACTGACCCGTAACCCCTTAATCATTTTAGCGGTTATTAACCACTAAGGTCATAGTGGTAAACAATGCCCATAATATGGGCATGGATTGACACAATGGCAATGAATGGGCAACCTAAAAATGAGAAAGAACCACTAAATAAAATATATGACATTTAAATAAAAACTAACATTTGAAAATAGACCCATTGATTGTCACTGCAGTAATAAATAAATTATCAAAAAACAGATTACTTGGGTTCAACAAAGACCTTAAACTTTAGAACGGCAGATTTTAACAGACTGAGGACTAATCTACAAGTAATACACTGGGATGATGTTTTTTGAAGGGAAAATGTCAAAGATAAATGGGCAGTCTTTAAAACATTGTTAGAAAAGCACACTTATCAGTGAATATGCTTGGGTAATAAATATAAAAGAAATAAGTTTAAACCAATGTGGCTAAATAAACAGGTAGGGGAGGAGATGGAAAAGAAGAGGCAGGCGGGACGGAGGCATCATATTAGAATTATAAGGAATGTAACAAAAGTTGTCAAAGGACAATCAAATTAGCAAAAATGGATAATGAAAAAAGGATTGCAATAGAAAGTAAAATCAACTCTATAACGTTCTTTAAGTACCTTATTAACACAAAAATGAGAAAAGAACATATAGGACCCGTTCAGTGTGAGATGGGCAGGCAGATTATTGAGATATGGAAAAAGCAGAGGTATTAAACAAATTCTTTGAATCTGTGTTTACCAGGGAAGAATCAATTTCAGGAGGAAGCCACAACCTTATATAACAAACAATTGGTTAACTGAAGAAGAAGTTCATAGGTGGCTTGATAAAATTAAAGTAAATAAGGCACCTGGCCCCAATGGCAAGAGTTCTTAAGGAGTTAAGTTTAGTAATAGCCAAACGATTACATTACCTTTAATATTCAATGACTCCATTTCCACAGGCTCAGTACCACAAGATTGACGTAAAGCAGATGTGGTGCCTATATTTAAAAAGGGCGCTAGATCACAACCGGGAAATTACAGACCTATACGCTTGAAATCAATAGTGGGGAAGCTACTTCAAGGTTTGATATGGGATAGGGAGAAGGAATGGCTCAGTGAGTAAAGACATTGACTGAGTTTGACTGTAAGTACGGATACAGGATAAAGTATCTGACGTCTAAATTTAGCATAGGTTGAAATTGATGGACGCCTGTCTTTTTTCAACCTCATCTACTATTTAACTATGTAACTATGTAATTAAGGGGTTAACCCCTCCCGCAACCCACTCGAGAGGCCTAACCACCCACCCTGGGGCAAATAGCCCCTTCACCCACCCCTTCTACACCAATATTCCAGGTACTCTGGCTTAACCCCTTCAATGCCATCGCGGCTTTAATTTTATTTTAATAACACATTATTGAAGCAGTTGGTCTCCGGAGCTGATCCGCATTCCTGAGTTACAGGCCCCAGGATGGGGTGCCAGTATCTCCCTGAATTGTTTAAATCTCCCGGTCAGGTGGGCCGTGATGCGGGGGAATTTAAACATAGCTGAGATACCGTCACACCATACCTGGGTGTAACAGGGGACTTATCCCTGATCAGTAATGTGCCTTTAATCTAGCAATGTGGTAGTTAATTACTAAACACCACCTGCCTGATTAGATTGTTTACAAAAAGCCTGCCTTTGAAACAGGAAGAGACTCCTTAGCTCTGACTGAGAGCTGACGTTTGGAGACAGCACATGTCTTGAGCTCTGTCAGAAAACGCAGCAGAGCTGAGTTCAAGACACAGGGAAAACTACTAAACCTGAAGCTGACAAACCCTGAGTGAAGGGAGCTGAACCAGGAACTGAGAAGATTTTCCCTCCAAGAACCAAATAAGACTTCTAAACCTGGATGCTGATTTTCTGTGCACGCACGGGTGCGGTTCCAGGAGAGCAGAGAAGCTTACTCTACAGAAACTAACAGATAAGACTTTCATTATTAAGAGACTGCTTATATCTGCTTATTTTCATGCTATATGTTTTGGGGCTGCGAGACATGCTTAACTAATGGAGATGTAAACTAATTGCATGGTATTTTCACTAGAGATACTCCCAAGTGAATAGAAGCTTTGTTCCCCCCCTGTGTTTGGATGATTTCCTGATACAAATCTGGGGGTGGGGGAAGGGAAGGGGACAGGGGAAGGGGAAGCTCCCGCGTCAACAAAATGAGGATAGTATATGAAATCAAATAACACACAAACTGGTGCAATAGAGGATAAACTTAAATAACATAAACAGACAGACAAGTTCCTCCTTGAATGCACTCAGAAAGGTAAGTCAGAGCGATATGGTTGATAACATTAAAAACCTTTTAATCACCAAATAGTAAGAACATACTGCTGCGGCCAAGTTTATTCGAGCATTTGCCCGTTCTTGGCCGCAGCAGTATCCTGGCGCGCGCCGCAGGGTGACGGGCGCGCGCCGAAGCAGCGGAAGAGCGCCCTCCGATCGGGGCGCTCTCCCTACCGCTGCCGGGTCCGCCGGGTCCCCCGGAACTCCCTGCCGCCGTCCCGCGATCGCGGGACACCAGGGCTCCCTCGGGGAGCCCTGGACGCGCGTGCAGGGGGTGCTGGCACCCGAAGATGCGTGACCGAGTGCGGCTCGCAAGCCGGGACATTTCCCGGCTTGCGGAATGAGCCGCACTCGGATAAACTGTGTCGGCAGTGTATTGTATAGAGGGAAATGGTAGAAGTAGTCCACGGCCAGTCCCTTAAAACAAACCAAGAAAAGATCTTCCCAAATAGGTGTATGGAAGATAGTGGGGACAATACACCACCTAGGTGTGGGCTACAGAAAACTGCAAAGTCTCGCCACAAAATAACTTCAGACTTGAGAACCTGTCCTATTGGCAGGAATTCTATTATCAAAAACCAGCACACCTATAGAAAAAAGTATGCTGATACTAGATCTGAAGAGGCGGTTCATATATAGTTCGTGAGTCATAAAGCCCTTACATCCGTATACATAGACCACAAGGAATGGGGGTGTATGTCAACTCCAGAACACAAATGAAGTCAACAGATGATGTGGAGAGTAATACATACAGTATAACATAAATTAAACCACATACATAGCTATTAACTACGTGGCTAGTGAGTAGTAACCTCTGCGTAGGGCAAGCACAAAGCGTGCTCTGCTAGTGCCCAGAGGCACGGTTCAGTGACCGTATCCAGTTATGGCCTCAGAATAATATAACACAGTTAATGCAGAGGTCACTGAATAGGGTCTCTGCTAGATGGAAATACAGAGGTTCACTGAGTGGAGTCTCCCAGATAGCAGGCAACAGAGGCACTGTACTTAATCAGAGTGCTCCTGGCAGTATAAATCAGTGCATGAGATGTTGTCCATAATGAGTGTTGTACAGAGTGATGTTGCCCTAAGTGTGTGTGGGTTACCCCTAATAATGCTAACAATATGGACCCCCCAGATAACACTCGGTTTAAGGAGAATGTCTGTCAGAGGAGCGGCTATAGTATATGCTGCTATCAGGTACAGTGACCTCAAAAAATACCTTCTGACTGAACACCCATAGTATAACTTAGCTTTATGGGGAGTGGGGTTGTCCGTTGCAGCAGCTCATGATCCTACAGTGTAGGCAGAGGGGGCGGGGTGCCGAGTTGAAGGGTTGTAGCCTGCTAAGTCAGCAGCTGCAGCAGTTTCATCCCACTGCTAGGAGGCGTCCGCTCGGTGTGATGACGTCATCACGTTCTGGTCACCTGACGTACGTTTCGCGCATGATCGCGCTTTCTCAAAGGTATATGCACTCATTAAACGTGCACTTTAAATAGCTCTCGGTTGTTGTGGCAACCAGGGGGGAGTGGCTACCCTTGATTGCTTGCTGGGTTAACTGTTGCGCTGCCTGAATTGCTGCATGCGAGTGATGCTTGAACACGCTTGACTTACAAATAAATAAATATACTGATGTTAAGCCTACGTGTGTATACATAGTTGTAGTTAGTAGAGTGACACTTAGTTGCTTACAATGAGTAGAAGTACAGATAAGTGCTGCAATAAGATGCATACAGATAGAGAATGCATACATTGTCCCTGTAACAGGTGAGTCGCCCATGTTGATTAGAACAGGGGGAGTGTACACAAATGTAAGGTAGATAGCGACGGCAAGTGTCAAGTGTCAACTGGGACAGGAGGGGGGGGGGGTTAATGGTATTTGTTTTGTGGGTCCGCCAGGGTATAAAGTCATCATAGTCAAATGCAGAATTGTGTTTACATAAAAATAGCCATAGATACTCGTGAGTATCAAGGTCACGCATGTCATTCAATTAAAGTTTTGATGATTTATCCCAGATCGTTCAAATAAATGGGGAGAAAAGAAATTCCTCATTGAGTCCCTTTGGGGCCAATGTACCCAAGATGTAGATCCATCGGGATTCACGTTTCAGGATCTCATTATCCCAATCTCCCCCTCTGCTGTGACTAGACACTGCCTCAATGCCCACAAATTTTAGAACTGTGGGTACTCCCTGATGTCTATTGTGGACGTGGTTGGCAACGGGGGTATCGCGGTGGTTGCGAATATCCCCTAGATGCTCAAGTATCCTGTGCCTTAATTGCCGTTTGGTCTTACCAATGTATTTTTTATTGCACGTACAGACAATTTGGTACACCACGCCCACAGTTCTGCAATTTATGAACTGACGGATATTGAAGCTGTGTGTGTCATCCCAGTTCTGGAAGATCTTGGTAGGCATGCAGGAGGAGCATGCTCGACACTTGTGGCATTTAAAGAAGCCGGCGGATCTGTTGGCTAGCCAAGTGCCTGTGGAGGGTCTTTGGTAATGGCTATGTACCAACAGATCCCGGAGATTAGAGGCTCGTTTGCTCACCAGTGTTGCCCTATCGTTCAGGACCTCTCTTAGGTCAACATCCTCACGTAATACGTGCCAGTGTGTATTAATGATGTTATAAATCTCAGGCCATTGGTTGTTAAACCTACCAATGAAACGTATAACGTTTTTGTCATTTTGTTAGCTGACCTTATCATCTAGCAGTGTTTTTCTGTCTGTAGATCTTGCTCTCTGATACGCTTTTTTAATAATCCTGTTGCTGTATCCCCTTTCCTGAAATCTAAGTTTCATGGCTGCCGCCTTTGTCTCAAAGTCTTCATTGGATGAACAGTTCCTCCTCAGGCGTAAGAACTGGCCCGTTGGTATACCCCTTATCAGGTGTTTCGGGTGGTGGCTATCTGCTCTGAGGAGGCTGTTCGTGGCGGTAGACTTACGATGAAGGGTCGTAGATAAGGTCCCGTGTGTAGTCTTTGAGATCAGGAGGTCAAGAAACGTGATGTTCGTCTGGTCAACCTCAGAGGTTAGTCTGAGGTTGAGGGGATTGTCATTAAGCTCACGAATGAACTCTTCAAAGTGTATCTGAGTATCTGTTGGTACATAGCCATTACCAAAAACCCTCCACAGGCACTTGGCTAGCCAACAGATCCGCCGGCTTCTTTATATGCCACAAGTGTTGAGCATGCTCCTCCTGCATGCCTACCAAGATCTTCCAGAACTGGGATGACACACACAGCTTCAATATCCGTCAGTTCATAAATTGCAGAACTGTGGGCGTGGTGTACCAAATTGTCTGTACGTGCAATAAAAAATACATTGGTAAGACCAAACGGCAATTAAGGCACAGGATACTTGAGCATCTAGGGGATATTCGCAACCACCGCGATACCCCCGTTGCCAACCACGTCCACAATAGACATCAGGGAGTACCCACAGTTCTAAAATTTGTGGGCATTGAGGCAGTGCCTAGTCACAGCAGAGGGGGAGATTGGGATAATGAGATCCTGAAACGTGAATCCCGATGGATCTATATCTTGGGTACATTGGCCCCAAAGGGACTCAATGAGGAATTTCTTTTCTCCCCATTTATTTGAACGATCTGGGATAAATCATCAAAACTTTAATTGAATGACATGCGTGGCCTTGATACTCACGAGTATCTATGGCTATTTTTATGTAAACACAATTCTGCATTTGACTATGATGACTTTATACCCTGGCGGACCCACAAAACCAATACCATTACCCCCCCCCCCTCCTGTCCCAGTTGACACTTGACACTTGCCGTCGCTATCTACCTTACATTTGTGTACACTCCCCCTGTTCTAATCAACATGGGCGACTCACCTGTTACAGGGACAATGTATGCATTCTCTATCTGTATGCATCTTATTGCAGCACTTATCTGTACTTCTACTCATTGTAAGCAACTAAGTGTCACTCTACTAACTACAACTATGTATACACACGTAGGCTTAACATCAGTATATTTATTTATTTGTAAGTCAAGCGTGTTCAAGCATCACTCGCATGCAGCAATTCAGGCAGCGCAACAGTTAACCCAGCAAGCAATCAAGGGTAGCCACTCCCCCCTGGTTGCCACAACAACCGAGAGCTATTTAAAGTGCACGTTTAATGAGTGCATATACCTTTGAGAAAGCGCGATCATGCGCGAAACGTACGTCAGGTGACCAGAACGTGATGACGTCATCACACCGAGCGGACGCCTCCTAGCAGTGGGATGAAACTGCTGCAGCTGCTGACTTAGCAGGCTACAACCCTTCAACTCGGCACCCCGCCCCCTCTGCCTACACTGTAGGATCGTGAGCTGCTGCAACGGACAACCCCACTCCCCATAAAGCTAAGTTATACTATGGGTGTTCAGTCAGAAGGTATTTTTTGAGGTCACTGTACCTGATAGCAGCATATACTATAGCCGCTCCTCTGACAGACATTCTCCTTAAACCGAGTGTTATCTGGGGGGTCCATATTGTTAGCATTATTAGGGGTAACCCACACACACTTAGGGCAACATCACTCTGTACAACACTCATTATGGACAACATCTCATGCACTGATTTATACTGCCAGGAGCACTCTGATTAAGTACAGTGCCTCTGTTGCCTGCTATCTGGGAGACTCCACTCAGTGAACCTCTGTATTTCCATCTAGCAGAGACCCTATTCAGTGACCTCTGCATTAACTGTGTTATATTATTCTGAGGCCATAACTGGATACGGTCACTGAACCGTGCCTCTGGGCACTAGCAGAGCACGCTTTGTGCTTGCCCTACGCAGAGGTTACTACTTACTAGCCACGTAGTTAATAGCTTTGTATGTGGTTTCATTTATGTTATATGTATTACTCTCCACATCATCTGTTGACTTCATTTGTGTTTTGGAGTTGACATACACCCCCATTCTTTGTGGTCTATGTATACGGATGTAAGGGCTTTATGACTCACGAACTGTATATGAACCGCCTCTTCAGATCTAGTATCAGCATACTTTTTTCTATAGGTGTGCCGGTTTTTTGATATTAGAATTCCTGCCAACAGGACAGGTTTTCAAGTCTGAAGTTACTTTGTGGCGAGACTTTGCAGTTTTCTGTAGCCCACACCTTCTTCAGATCTACTTTCAGCATACTTTTTTCTATAGGTGTGCTGGTTTTTGATAATAGAATTCCTGCCAACAGGACAGGTTCTCAAGTCTGAAGTTACTTTGTGGCGAGACTTTGCAGTTTTCTGTAGCCCACACCTAGGTGGTGTATTGTCCCCACTATCGTCCATACACCTATTTGGGCAGTGACCTCTGCATTAACTGTGTTATATTATTCTGAGGCCATAACTGGATACGGTCACTGAACCGTGCCTCTGGGCACTAGCAGAGCACGCTTTGTGCTTGCCCTACGCAGAGGTTACTACTCACTAGCCACGTAGTTAATAGCTATGTATGTGGTTTAATTTATGTTATATGTATTACTCTCCACATCATTCGTTGACTTCATTTGTGTTCTGGAGTTGACATACACCCCCATTCCTTGTGGTCTATGTATACGGATGTAAGGGCTTTATGACTCACGAACTGTATATGAACCGCCTCTTCAGATCTAGTATCAGCATACTTTTTTCTATAGGTGTGCTGGTTTTTGATAATAGAATTCCTGCCAACAGGACAGGTTCTCAAGTCTGAAGTTATTTTGTGGCGAGACTTTGCAGTTTTCTGTAGCCCACACCTAGGTGGTGTATTGTCCCCACTATCTTCCATACACCTATTTGGGAAGATCTTTTCTTGGTTTGTTTTAAGGGACTGGCCGTGGACTACTTCTACCATTTCCCTCTATACAATATGTTCTTACTATTTGGTGATTAAAAGGTTTTTAATGTTATCAACCATATCGCTCTGACTTACCTTTCTGAGTGCATTCAAGGAGGAACTTGTCTGTCTGTTTATATGATTTCCTGATAAAAAGGAAAAGGCACAATAAAGCCAATTATAATTTCACATTATAAAGACTCCAATTGTGTACCTCTGTAACGTCCGTCTACACTGGGCTTGTAACTCGGGAAGCAGGGGATCCCCGAGGTTGAAATGAATGCAATTCAGCTCAGGAGGCCCACTGCTTCAATACTACGTTATTAAAATAAAAGCCAAGCAATCACCTGTTAGAGGCGCGCAGGGAGATTGACTGATTCAGTCTCGCTTACTGCGGTTCTTTTACAGACAGGTTCAGCCTGGTAAGATTCAAACAGCGCGAGTCCCATTCAGATGCAGGGACCACCGCTGCGTTAATCCTGATGAGCCATTACCGGCTGCTACAGACGGTCAATGCTTTGCACACTGTGCACCAACACATGCTCTATGGCAGCTGATAGCTAGAAGATGGTACATCTGTAGTGTCCTCCAGGGAGAGGAGCTCTGATACTAATCATGTTCACATACTGTATACACTTATCTATGTACACACTGAACAGATACCCCCGCTTCAGCTTAAATAGTATGATTTGTGTTGGTGTTAATACACTTATCTATGCACATGCCAGTAAAAAGTCTTGTTATCCAAAGCACGTGTCTTTCTGTCTTTGTCTGACTTGAGCCAAGGTGGCTCCTTGCCTAACAGACCCTAGGGGAGGTGAATTGAGACACCTATCCTAGTAATATTACACTAAGATATCAAGGAGAACATATAAATAAACTATTGCATGAAAAACCATTTTTGTTATTTCTGTTATTCAGTTTCAGGAGGTAGATTCTGAATAGTATAAAAAATAAACAAAACACTTAGCATTGCCCTATCTTAGATTCAACTTTGAGACTAGCATTGTGCAAGAATTAAACATATTGGCTATTGTACTCTTGGAATACTGCGGATTCTGACTTAAATTAAAAACAATACATTAGAAAAAACAGATTCACTGCACATTGGGGTACAGAACATTTACAATATTGGAATACTTTATTCTAACCATACAAGTACATGGCACACCACTGTACAGCATGCTAAGTAAAACCGAGTACTAATTCCTTTTACTGAGTCCCCAAGTCAAGACCTTAATATACTGGATTCATATATTACATTGACACAATTTGAAAACACCTCCTTGTTGTTCCAAAATTGCCTTGATACATAGATCCAAGTAGATAAATAAAATTTGATATTATAAGACAAATAATACCTAATAACATCTTATAATATCAATTGTTAGCCCAAATAGAAAAGGTATAATCAAATTCTGAAGTCTGGAGTAACACAGCTATTTCAATGTAGATTTAAAGGTAATATTTGAATATTCCCTTCTATTTGTTTGATACTTGCAGATGCTGCTGGTATTTTAAACCATCCCTGGCATCTTGTGTCTCTGGGCATGATATTTCAGGAACAGAATGCAGTTAAAAATAGAAAAACGAAGGCTCAGGAGATTGGTACAAGTAATTTAAAAATTAACCCAAAAAAAGGATTTTCCTTTTACTGCTCCAAGTAAGTATAGATTCCCAAACATAACATGTGCCAAAATGTTATCCTGAAAATGGGATTCATCCAAAAAGAATGGGCATGTGGGATTATTCAGTGTATTCTTTTAGTACTGTTATGTATAAAAATAAATGTTGCAAATGTGCCCAAGAACTTGCAGGAAATTAAAATACAATATGTGTATTAAAAGTGCATAACTTCACTTCCATAAAAGTGGCAATGTAACAGTAACATGGTAAGATACAGTGTGGGAAACATAAATAAGATAATGTGACAGTTAGGACACAGTTACACAGTTACACAGTTTACAGGTGTAGTGCTGGACTGTTGGAAGCATGAGCCCAGCAAAAGTGTACTGCAGTGAGTGCATATTAGCCAGACTGGGATTTAAAAAAAAGAGCTAACAGGACTGGCTGCTCAGGCCTAGAAAGTGACTGCATGGGAAATCTATGCTGGACTGATTGTACAGTAGATGTATACAGGGATGGAAGCCACTGATGTGCGTATGATTTAGACAATGCAATTAGTCCAGGATGTGCAAGGTAGCACCAGCTGCATTATTTTATTTATACTTAATGGTTTTAGTGATTATGTTTGTGCTGCTTTAAAGGAGTCTCTGAAGAGCTGTTGGTTTTAAGTCTCTGCTTGCGTCAATATCTGCATCGACAACACAGTCCTCACTTCATACTGTTACAGTTATTAGCACAGATGACTGTAAGGGGCAACTAAACAATTTTTTTCTATTTCCTGCAACATAGGAAATACTACTGGTTGAGGGCATGGTGGAGCCACTTATAAGGCCTTAATTGAGGTCCCTGTTAAACAGCACAGAACCACAGACGTGCAGCAAATCTTCAAACAGACTGCTGCATGAACAGATCCAGCAGATAGTTCAGCACTAGTCTCCAGTTAAAGGCACAGTAAATCCTGCCACTAGATTAAAGCATGTGAAGGAAGAAGATGGTGTTGAAAGTTTTCTTCTGATATTTGAATGAGAAGGACCAATGACCTCAGGAACTATGGGCAGGTACTGTATAATGGCTCCATTCCCAGCAGGTGAAGCAGAGAAACGGTATCATGCCTTGAACGCAGAAGATGCTAAATCAGTACTCCATATTAAAGGGTGAAATTCTGGTCCATATAGGTGTTTACATGTGGTTCGAACTCACTGAATATACAATTGAGAATTGCAAGCTGAGGTAATACAAAGGATGCTGTAGGGGTACTATAGTAACCCTGAAAGAGGCTCTTTTCAAATCAAAGCCTAAAGAACCAAACTTTTGTTCACAGAGAGCTGGTTATTGACCAGAAGACTGTGTGGCTTGAGTGGTGTATCCATGGACATGCAGAGATGCACTCTACTGCACTGGTTACACTGGCCCTTCAAAGGGAAAACTTGCTAATTACAGTGTTAGCTTTCTCCACTATGCCTACAGCTGAAGAAATAGGTAGGGATTTGTTGCCAATAATACATACCAGTACCCCAAATGGGTTATCAGATCAAAGAAAAACTGATAAGGAGCTGCTTACTGATGTTGTACCCACTAGAAGGTCTGTAAGAGCAATATGTGAGGCATATCCGCAGCACTCAGCTCACCAGGCCTAATCAAGTCCACTGTAACTACGTAAGTTGCCCAATTTTGGTGTCGATTAGAAAGAGTATGACTCTCTATTATGCCTCGGAGCAGGTAGCAGTAGTAAATGGGGAAGACCAAGATACTACCAGAGCTGCACAGCATCCTCAATTTGAGATCTGTGAGGATATGCTATACAATGGGATGGGATGCTGTTGATCCAACTAATATATTTAACTCTCCAGGGAAACCGACAATTTGTGTGACGAATCAACATTTCAAAATATGGGGGTGGAAAAGGGATAACGCAGGTTAAAGATATGCTGGATGAGTTGAGGCAAGTACCAAAGACATTTGATCAGCTGAAACAACAATTTGATTTACAGATGTACAGTAGCATCATTTACTTTCGTCTGAGTCTCGTGGTGCCGCAGGGGTGCTTTAGAAAGCAGGCACAGCTAAGTGCTCTCAGATGACACTTTCCTACAGGTCCCTCCCTGCATCAGGGGGGCTCCATGCCACAATTTTCTATGCTTCTGGTATTTTGTGTAACATCTGGTTATGGCATAAAAACACTTGGCGTGAGGAGGGTTCCTTCAGATGTCTTGATCTCACCTGCTGCTGGGGGCCGAGAATAGAATACAGACCTCCAATTTCCCTCTGCATCCTCTTCGTTCTATCCAAAATAAAGTCCAACTTTCCTTCTACTTTGTCCTTGTATGTCTGTGGTGGCACAAGTGTTAAACATCCACCCAACATTGCCAAAATGCATCTGACAGAACTGGATCTAGGGTGAGGTGAGCAGGGACTAGGTTGGGCTGAGCTAGATCCAGGATGAAGTGAGCAGGGATCAGGTTGCGCTGTGCTGCATCCAGGGTGAGGTGAGTAGGGTCCATGGCGAGGTGAGTAGGGTCTTGAACTGGAAGCCATGGGGATTTTGGTACCTGGTACCTGGCGCAGAAGCAGGTCTCCTGGTTTGGAATACTTGAGTGCAAATAGTTTGGGCCATCTTCTTATTTTTCCACATCAGTCCCGCAGTCTTCACCTTTGGAGCTTTGAGTGCTGCTCATTTCTCTTTCCCCACTTCAGCCTTTTTGTTTTTGTGTAGAGTTTGGGTAGCTGGCATCTTTCGCTTTCAGAGGATTTTTGTTGAATAGCAACAGTAATCAGGTTCTTGCATCCATAGAAGCTGTATTGATCCATCGTTCAAGCTAAAGAGATATCTGAAAGCACAAAAGTACAAGAGTTAGTTCTGATCAAGAGAGTGAGTGTGACAGTACAATTTCTTTGAAAATGTATGTACAGTACCACTGACATCACAGGGGCAGCATTTGGCATAAGGTGTTAATGATTGGTGGGGCTACATTTGTGATTGGTTGTTTACTGTTGCAAGGTGTCAAACGTAAGCGTATACCTGTACCTGTCGCTTTGCCTGTATAATAGAAAATATATTACAAAGATGCAATTCACATTAAATACACTTTGAATACACATTCCTTAGTGGTTTAGTCATTCCAAAAAGCAGCAATTGCCAAAACAATCACCAAAGACATTAGCATTGCTATAATGCGCATGTGTAAGAAGGGATACAGAACAATGGACATCCATTGGTGGCTAGAGGAAGCGGCATCCAGGTGATATTAGCCTGTGTTCGGTATCATGCCAATGGGAAGACTAAGATTCATAGAAGGGTCCGCAAGGTCATAACCAAGTAAGTGTATTACTGTATATACTGTTGCTTCTAATTTTTTTGTTCATACAGCCACACAGTATGCCTCTGCACCTGCATTCTTTTAATCTTTTTCATGTTCCTTATTTTCACATTGAAAGATTCAGCTGGTCGATGAGATCAGCCATGAAAATGATGAGTGATCGGCTGCAGAGGTTCGGGACATTCTGCAAAAGATGCATGATTTTACAGTATGTGAGGTCCAGCATCAGACAAATGAGACACGATTTGCGCTTGTTCTTTGGACATGTGAGGTAAAGTGCTGTAATGTATACATATAATGCTTAAAAGTGTATTGTCTCTGTTTACCTATCCTGTAACATGTTTAATATGTATTATTTATGTACTGTATGACTTATTCTGGGAAGTACAGTACTTTACTTTACTCATGTAAATAACATAGTACTGCATGTCATTGATGTTTTAATTTTATGGGTAACCTTAGTATATTGACAACTAATAGTTTTTATTGGTGCTGCATAGCGGCACATATTACAGTTACCACATTGTTTGAAGCCCTTCGATATTGACCGTTATTTTATCTGGGTGTCTGAACGAAAAAGACTAGGCGACAGATAATGTCCCAATGACTTAGCTTTACAAAATACAAATTGGTGTTAATAGTCTGAGCTTTTAGCTCATTGTCTAATCTCAACACTCCTCAAATGCTTTTCTATAATAGACCGGATCTGAATCGACTGCCTACTATATGTAGTAATGAACAAAGAGGCAGATTCATCTTTAAGATCTCCCCTTATCTTTTTGTTTATATTGGTAGTTTTTAAATGATCCGATCTGTTTGTGTGGTAAACTTCTTCGAAAGCTTTTTGCATTTATCCTGTTATATTCTCTTGATATGAATCTCTGTCTGAGGTCATCTGATTGTCAAATCCTGCGCAATCTCAAAAATTGTCCATTTGGGATACACATTTTTAATAGTTTGGGGTATCCACTATTTGCTCTGAGGAAGGAGTTGCAGGAATTGGGTTTGAGGAATAAATCTGTTTGTACAGATGCAGCGGCCGTTATTAGAACATATCACGGAGCCGTTTTCGTGTGCGCTGCCAATCACGCTGTTGATTTGTTTGAATTTCATGGATCCCGATTTCGTTGGGTGCAATTCTTCGCGCTGCAGAAATGAATGAATTGTAATGTGTAGAGTACTGTGTCAATTTTCAGGTGTTTAAAAACCAGAACACTAAAATGCCATTTTCTGCACTCGATAAAACACGAGTCAAAACGCAGTAATGACACGCCATGACATGGGTATTTCGAGGTATACAATGCGTGATATGTTCGAATAACGGCCGCCACCACTGTATATGACAATCCATACCGATATATAGACAGAGGTCAAGGTATCAGATGTTGTGTCTATGGAATTGGTATGTGAATTGTAAATTGTAATCATTAATGTTAAGACTATTGATAAATGGCATCAGTGTTTGAGTATGTCCTTGCCAAATAAAAATTAGGTTGTCAATGTAGCGATGATAAAAAAATAATGCAGAAACACTTAACAATTGAGTTTTGATGGGAAAAAGAAGACAAGGGAAAATATAGTGTAATACAGTTTTAAATGACTGGTGTTGAGAGAAAATGTTAGCTCTTGATGAAATTCTACAGATAAAAACATATTTTTTGAACAATCAGAGATTTTGACAAACGCATTTTTAGAAAGAAATTATAAAAGTATGTTAATAGAAAAAGCAAAACTACAAGCTGCAGAAGTAGAAAGAGAAACTGTATTAGTACAAAAAATCAAGAAAAAATATACTGTAGAACCAAAGAGATGCTTCCATTCATTACAAAATGTAATAGAGCATCAGGAAACATAGAAAAAAATGTAAGACAAGGGAGGAAATCAAAATGTTTTCAATCTGAAATTACTGGAGAGGAAATTAAAGCAGCAGTCCAAGCTTCCATTCCTACCCCCCCACCACCCCCCCCTCCCCTTTAATATGTGCATCAATACAATCCACACAATGATAAGTATTTAGCTAAGTTGCCGATCGATCCGTTCTCCTGCGAACGATCGGCAAAGATTTGGCTTGGGGTGAAGATACAGCTATGTAAAGGTAATTGCATTAATGGACGTTAGAGCTAATAAGATTTAAAATAGATGTTCCACCTAACACCACCTATCCACAAAGGACTGTTAGAATTAACAAAGGGATTTAATGAGGCTTTAGCGAAGTCGTTGCTAAAAGGGGTGTTACTTCCATCCAGACCGTGAAATATGGGGTTTTCTTAACACTATGTTATTTGAATCTAACAAAATGTAGTGCTAATTTACATGGCGATAAACCTTTGCTAAAGAGATACTGTATACAATAACTGCATACAGTATAATTTGTTTTGTGGATATGCATTAACCGCAGGGAAAAACAAGTCCTTGACTGATTGAGCTACTGCTGCGGCAGACTTTATTCTTACTAATCACCGGCTTGTACCTGGCATGTTCCTGGAATGCCACACTGTTCACCCGGAGCATGCCGGGCTCCTTTTGCCTTCCCAGCCAGGCGCATGCCCGGCTGACGCGAGGTTGATGTGTTAATTAATAATGGTTCAGGATTTACTAGGCTGCAATGCTTCGCGTGTCCGCCAGATGGCATAAATTCATGAATTGTAATGCAGTATATATATATACATATATATATATACTGTATAATAACAACCCCTATAACCCCTAACATACAGTACTGTACACATACAGTACTGTATATGCACATCAATGATACTGTAGGCCGGCGGGGGCGAGATGTGTTTGCAGCAGAGAGAGAACCGCTGCTCTCTTTGCGCAAACATCGGCACATTAAAAATTATTTAAAATACATTTTTATTCATAGTGTAGATGTGCAGGGGGTCTCCGGAGATGAACCACGTTGGTTTCAGGTCCGGGGACCCCCTGCTCCCCGAGATACAGCCCCATTTATGAGGTGCCGGTATCCCTCTGCATTTAAAGGTCCTGATCACGTGACCGCGACATTTAAACAAAGCAGAGGGATACCGGCACCCCCTAAAGGGGCCTGTATCTCGGGGAGCAAGGGGTCCCCGGACTTAAAACAAAAATGTTTCTGCTCCGGAGACCCTCTGCACATGAACAGTATAAATAAAACACATATATAAATAAACACTCGTTCCTTACCTTAGCGGCTATGTGCTATGGTAACGAAGCAGCATGAATGTATTTTAATAATATTGTACAGTGAGCAGGGGGTTCCCTGAGCCACAAATCAAAGCTCAGGGGACCCCCTGCTCCTGCACATTATTATTAAAAATACAGAAATGCTGCTTCATTACCATAGCTGATAGCCGCTAAGGCAATGAAGGGGTTAACCCACCGTGCCCGCTTTATTGTGGGTAGCGGGGGTGGGTGAAGGGGGTATTTGGCCCTTGGTGTGAGTTTAGGACTTGCGGGGGGGGGGGTTGCGGGGACACTTAACCCCTTCACGGCCGTAGCAGTTAATACTGCTACGGTCATGAAGGGGTTAACCCCTTCCGCTACCCCCCCGCAAGCCCTAAACAACCATCGTTTGGGCTAATACCCCCTTCACCCACTCCCGCTACCCATAATAAAAAAAACACACACAGTAACCGCCCAAAAAATAAATAAATAAATCTAAATAAATAAATAAATAAATGAATATAAATAAATACATTTAAAATACATTTTTATTCATAGTGTAGATGTGCAGGGGGTCTCCGGAGCTGAACCGCATTGGTTTCAGGTCCGGGGACCCCCTGCTCCCCGAGATACAGCCCCCTTTATGAGGTGCTGGTATCCCTCAGCATTTAAAGGTCCCGATCACGTGATCGCGGCCTGTAAACCAAGCAGAGGGATACCGGCACCCACTAAAGGGGCCTGTATCTCAGGGAGCAGGGGGTCCCCAGACCTAAAACCAAAGCGGTTCAGCTCCGGAGACCCTCTGCACATCTACACTATGAATAAAAATGTATTTTAAATGTATTTATTTATATTCATTTATTTATTTATTTATTTAGATTTATTTATTAATTGTGCTGCTGCTGTGTGTGAATTTTTTTTATTGTGGGTAGTGGGGGTGAGTGAAGGGGGTATTAGCCCCAACGGTGGTTGTTTAGGGCTTGCGGGTGGGTAGCGGGTGCACTTAACCCCTTCACGACCGTAGCGGTACTAACTGCTACGGTCGTGAAGGGGTTAAGTGCACCCGCAACCCCCCCCCGCAAGTCCTAAACTCACACCAAGGGCCAAACACCCCCTTCACCCACCCCCGCTACCCACAATAAAAAAAAAATTCACGCACAGCAGCCCCACAATTAATAAATAAATCTAAATAAATAAATACATGAAGATAAACAAATATATATGTATATATACAGTATATATATATATATATATATATATATATATATATATATATATATACACAGTATATATATAATAACAATCCCTATACATATATATATATATACTGTGTATATATATATATATATATATATATATATAGAAGCAAAGCAGAAGAAAAAAGCTGCGCCTCTGAACCAAATGGATGTTAACAAAAAAAAATATTATTTATATTAAATATTTATATAAAAAAAAAGGTGGGTGGTGTATATTGGTATGAAGTGAAAATTAGATTATAAAATATAAATGAACTCCTAATATTAGAACATAATTAACTAACAAATACTCATATAACACCTGGAATGAAAAAAGGACTAAACACTAAACTTAAACAAATATGTTAATAAAAAATATATATAAATGTATACAATAAAAATAAATAATAATATAAAAAACAAATAACTAAAGAAAAAGGATAAACCAGTCCTCAATTAAAAGTCCAATGTGAAGTGGATACTTGTGCAGGGGAACTTCGGCTGCTCTCAAAAATGGACAAACCACGTCCACAGGAAATCTAAAAGAAAAAGAGAGGAGAGAGCGCACGTCCCATAGCGTAAAAAGGTAATTTAATGAGGGGAAGGGGGGTAAGGGGGGTGGTTAAAATGCACTCACAAGGGTACAAGTCAAAAAAGCATTGTGTGATTATAATCACCACCATCCGGTTCTCGCTTTGTGTCCTTAATGCAGTCTGGTCTCGGAACAGGATGGGTCCGCGTCCCAGCTAATAGAGAGGCCAACGGGTATAAAACATCCTTAGAGAGTTCAGGAAAGTGTGGCTCTGTATTCCTCAAGCCTCCGTAGCACCAGCGCAGGTCTCGGTCTGTTCTCTGCGCTGTATAATGACGTAATGTCGTAGCGTCTGACGTAATGACGCTCCCTTACGCGTTTCGTCACTCGGCGGGTGACTTTCTCAAAGGGCGATACTGAGAAGGGATACGTCCGTTATTTATATACACGAACCAATGCTGCTTAATCAACAGAATGCCCCTCATCAGCTGTTGATGCTTAAAACTCAATATAATTGTTAACAATACACTCTAAAAGTGCCTAATAAAAACTATTGCCTCATTGAATTGAAGGAGATTGATTATACATATGTGTGACTAAGTACTATACATTGCCAGACCCAAGGGACTCATATATCCTATAACATATCAAATCTAAACTCATACAGGAAAATATCTAAATGATATACCAAACCATGAAATTAGTATATATATAAAAAATAAAATAAAAAATAAAATCATAGCATGAACAAAGATATGTGGACCCTAATGGACCCCTAATATATCATTAATGTAGCAATACTATTCCCATATAGGGGATAATACATAACAGGCAAAAAATTGAATTTACATCAGAATTCAAGGAGTATACCGATGAACAATTGAATACTATAAATAGATAAGGAACATTAAAAATTATTTGAACTTGAGATAATAATATTATAAATAACATTATTATAAATTATAAAGTATTAATAGACGAGTAATCCCACAAGGATATATAATCCCACAGCTTTATTTGGACATATTGCTGGACATCACAGAGACTCCTGTTTCTCTGACGCGTTTCGTTCCTAGTAGGAACTTTATCAAAGAGTAAATGGAGTCTCAACAAACAAATCTTAAATAGGCAGGTCTCCCTCTGCTATTGGCCAATAGTGTTAACACAGGTGAATATACTTAATCAAGTATGAAGTGAATAATACTTTAATCAATAACTGATTAGAGGATTGAAGCCTCATGCGTGGAGGAATCCTGTCTATTCTAAAAATGTATTATACATACATATAAGGACAAATAATAACATACAAAAAATACAAAAACATCATATATTAAAAAATATATTAAAAACAACTGGATGTGAAGTGCAGCAATATAGATATAAATGTATATATTATAATCCATAGCACAAGATGTTTTACCATCGTGGAGAAAGAGTTTGAGAAATTCTTTTAGACTAAATGTCATAAAGGTAGCATGTATATATCACATTTGAAAGCATAAATATAGGTATTACAACAAATGATATATCAGATGGATAATGACTAAATATGTAAGGCCTTATAGACTAAAAAATCCTTGGAGTAATACATACATGCTCCACAATTGGAAAGCATAAATATTATGACCAAATATATATTGCAAAAGACCGTACAATACAGTATATGTTTCTTTGAACAAGACAATAAAGAGATGCAGTTAGTGAAAAATACATGGATACATTTTCAACATTGTTGAGATATTAATCTAAATCAAAAGTATATAGTAACATTAATATAGAAAACATGCATGTGGGCATATATACATCAGGTAAAAGATATAAGTGTCAGCTTATGTTGCAAGACACAAAACAAAATTTCATATGTAATTGATGTAGCCCTCTAGGACAATGAGTAGAGATGCATGGATATACACTCCCAAGACTCCCACATCTTTCAACCCTGAAGGAAGTGTTTAAGCTCCCAGTCAAGGTTAATGCCAAGTGGATGGAGTGTATTGAGAGTGTATATCCAGTACATCTCTTGTTTGTTCAAAGCATTTTCCCTGTTGCCACCCCTTGGGTGGCGCGGTACATGCTCTATTGCGGAAAAAGAGAAATTTTTAATTCCTCCCTTAGGACATTGAGCAAAGTGTCTTGGTACTGGATGGTTGAGATCACTTCTTCTAATTAACCGTACATGCTCAGCTATTCTTGTCCTTAGTGGTCTAATTGTGCGGCCAACATATTTCTTCCCGCACCCGCAAAAAAGAACGTAGATGACAAATGCAATGTTACAATTAAGAAAATGCTTGATATAATATTTCCTCTGTGTATCATCATATGTGATGAATTTAGTCTGAAATGTATACTGGCACATAGAGCAATTGCCGCATTGATAGAAACCTTTTGGAATACCCCTTATCTTTGTAAAGTTAGATGTTGAATTAAACATACTTGGTGACAAGTGTGAAGCCAATGTTTTGGCTTTGCGATACGAGAACCTTGGTCCCTGTTGTACCATGGGATAGATATCTCTATCTAGTAGCAATGTGTGCCAGTGTTTGGATATGATGTTGCATATATCCTGAGACTGCGAACTGTAAGTACTAATGAAAAAAGGACTTTTAGTATAATCAGACCTAAACAATGTTTCTTTTTCTTTTTTAGAGACATAGTTCCTGTTTTTCTTGCACACAAGGGTCTTCCTGTCAATGATGTCTGCTTTGGTGAATGCTGCTGTAATGTCTCTAGCTGAATAGCCCCGCTCCAGAAACCTGTCAGACATTTCTTTGGCGCGAGACAGAAACACCTCATTGTCTGAGCAAAGTTTTTTTAACCTGATAAATTGTGCTCCTGGTATGTTTTTAATCAAAGAACGTGGATGGGAACTTTGCGCACACAAAAGTGTGTTTCTCAAATTCTGCTTCCTATAAATGTCAGATTGTATGGTTCTGTTTCCGTCAATGTACAAGAATAAATCTAAAAAGTGAATGTGATGAATATGGTGTTCAAAAGTGAATTTTATATTATAAGTGTTATTGTTTAGAAAATCAAAAAATAAATAAAGTGAAATTTCATCCCCCTTCCAAATGAAAATCAAATCGTCAATATATCGCCTATAAAAGACGATATTATGACGATAAAGATTGGTGCTGTGAAAAATAAAACGTGACTCCCATAAACCCATAAATAAATTTGCATACGAAGGTGCGAAGCTTGTGCCCATTGCGGTACCCAGATTTTGTAAGTAAAAGAGTGAATCAAACAAAAAATAATTGTGAGTTAATAAAAATGATATTGATTCTAATAGAAAAGTGCAATGTGATATAGATAGAGTGGATTGATCTAAAAAGTGTTCAACTGCTTCCAAACCATGTTTGTGCTCAATTATAGAGTACAGGGAGGTCACATCCATAGTGACCCACCTGTACTCGTGTAGCCAAGGTAAGTCTTGTACACTGACGAGGAAGTCTGTAGTGTCCCTGATGAATGAAGGTAATTTGAAAACCAGGGGTTGCAGGAACCTGTCCACATACCGCGATAACCCATCTCCCAAAGATCCAATACTCGCAATAATGGGTCGACCAGGAGGGTCAACCAGCGACTTATGGATCTTTGGGAGATGGTGGAATACCGGAATCACGGGATGCGGACAGGAGAGAAATGCAAATTCCTTTGATGAAATAACATTAAGAATTTGACCCATCTCTAATAGTTTCATTAGCTCTGAACGGTATTGAGATGTAGGATCGCCCTCTAGACTAAGATAGGTGTTTCTGTCTCTCAGTTGCCTAATAGCTTCAGTATGGTATTGTGATTTGGACAATATAACTAGTGCTCCACCTTTATCAGCATTTTTGAGAACTATATCGTGTTCTCTTTTAATGCATTCAATTTGCTGGACTTCTATGTGAGATAAATTCCCAGATTTAACATATGAGCTTGTGAAACCTTTTGCTAAAATACATAGGTCTCGTTTGACCAATTGTTCGAACAAAGCAATGGACGGACCCCTATTGATGTTTGGGCAAAATAATGATTTAGGGCGGTACCCCGAGTCTTCATGGCCAAAAAATGGCTGACTATGTGTGGTAAGGGGTTCCCCTTGCATCTCTAATAGGGAGTCCATATCTGAGAGTGTACAATTCTCCTGAAAATTCAAAAGTGGAACATCAACAATGGAAGGCAATTCAACTAATTGTGCAGGTTCTTCTAAGGGGTCTATCACCTCAAATGTATTTCTAGCTGACATCATTTTCTTTAAGGACAATTTTCTCGTAAATTTTTGTAAATCTATTACTGTCTGGAATAATTGGAAATTTTGGCTCGGAGCAAAACCTAAACCTTTATTGAGAATAGATAGTTGATCAAAGCTTAAGGTAACCCCTGACAGATTAATGATATTGTTTGTAGGGTCTAATCATATTTCTTTCTTTTTGATCTCCCTCTGCCACCCTCGTTTTCTCTTAGATCTCCGCGTTCTCCCCGGCTTCTGGCGCCCATCTCTAAAAAAGCTGAGGATGGTTGCCCTGACCCTTTAGAATTTTTTGATGGAATGATTGGGGTGTGTATGTTATCATTGTAATTGGAGGCCCCCCGGTCTCTAGAATATTCTCGTGACCTGTCGAAAGAGACTGATGGAGCTCTAGATTCTGGTTCAGAAAAATCGGATTCAAAGCTAGATGTTTCAACTCTTGAATTTTTTAAAATAGACTTATTCGGTAAATTTTCGGTTTTTCTTTTGGGGTATTTCTTGGCTTTGGGAGTACTAGAACCAATATTCTCTCGCACCATTATGGGTTTTTGCCAACAATAAACTTGATTTTTTACATAATCAATGCGGTCCCTTTCAAACTTTAGGTGTTTCTTATCACTGATTATGTCCTCTGTTATTTCTACATTGAAGGAAAGTGTTTTATCATTTTTGATAAATTGCTCTCTTCTATTGAATGGCTGTAATTTTAACCTGAGATTGTTGATCTCTATCATTAAACTGGATTTTTCAATTGTTTTTTGCTGGATGATTAGTTTCATCAATTTCACCGAACATGAATCAAGGATTTCAATCCAATCCTGTTCGAATTGTTTGGTCATAAAACCAAATGATGGAACCTTTTTAATTCTTAAACCTCTTGGAATACGGTTACATCTTATATAATTCTCCAGTGAGGTAATGTCCCACCAGAGCCTTATATTTTCAACTAACAATTTTTCCAGTTTCACAAAGTGATGTGTCAAGTCTGACGGTTAATCACAAATAACCTCAGAGATACCATCGAATAGATGTGTAGCCTTTCTAGATCTCTTAGTATTATCCCCACAGGTGTATACATAGGTATTGTCAATTAGATCATCTGCAACATTCTCTTCCCCACTCAATTCATCCATTTTGTGCAAAAATATATTTTGGAAAATATTAATGAAAAAACATCAATGTATATAAATGATCAAAGTCTTTGAAGATAATAAAAACCATGAAGTAAATAGTTGAGATCCTGAAAAAGTTCGTTTCTCCTAGGAGGTACAATTTTTTGTATGCAATTTTCACCCACTTGTCAGTCCTTCCAGGGGGGAAGTAGGATAAATCGTTAAGATATGTATGAATACACCCTGTGAGCAACCAGGACAAAGTATAAAGTCTATAGTTAGTATGGGGAGTGAACCCCGTGAAGTCCGGTGCTCAATCAAGGTATAATGCTGGGTGTAGTACTTTTGCAACCTCAGAGGTATATGGACAAGATGAAAACAGCGATCCCCTGCTGATGAGATATCATAAACTTTAGAAATGCCGAGGAAGCATATAGCCAGACTAATGCAGCCAAGGAGGGGGGCCCGTTTTGCAGGAAGGAAAACAGAGACAAGACGTAAAGCCCTATGAGACTCCCGTCATGTACTCATAATGTGACCTATACCTGCTGCCCTTACCCGCCTGGCGTCTGTGTTGCTCCCTCGTTGGCGTCCCGGTCTGTGCTCCGCAGCGGCTGCGCTCCGGAATGATGTCACCGCTGGCGCTGGCTTGCTTGCTCCGGGACCTCCTGGATACGTCACGAACAGCGGCGAACCCTCGCAGCAGCAGGGGGAAATTGCCTTGTAGCCAGAAGACTGCAAAGCAGGGGATCGTTGGCGTGCTCCAGCCGGATAGTAAGATAGCAGCAAAAGGTAAGTTTGTAGGCGGGCACTGCAAAATCAGGATCTCAGCCACGAAGTGTAGATAAAATCAGCTTTATTTGGACATATTGCTGGACATCACAGAGACTCCTGTTTCTCTGACGCGTTTCGTTCCTAGTAGGAACTTTATCAAAGAGTAAATGAAGTCTCAACAAACAAATCCTACAAAGTCCTACAAATAACACTTCTCCATACAGACACACTACATTACAATGAATTTCCTTTAATAATCCTAACTGATCTTACAATCTAAATCATGACAAAGAAAAACCTCACATTCCAATCCATACATTGCATTTACATTGTATTTATGATGCATAAAATCTATGCACCATATACATTCTGCAAATGAATGTGAACAATATAATTGCAAGCAAAATACAGATAACTCCAAACAAGTCAACTATTTTAACCAATCAAGTAAACACAAATCAATATATACTGTAAGTACCAACCAGAAAACACCATTTAAAACCAAAGCTAACCCTTACAATACCAAGGATTACATCTATCTAATTGTAAAAAACATTATACATTATATACACATTGAAGCATTGCAATAAACAACATACAGTACAATACATCCCCTGTATCTCCCTGCCTTGAGTGTAATCTGTGTAAAGCTCCCTCCCCCCTAATGTTAAATCTTTCTGCCTTCAGTGTAATCTGTTTAAAGCCCCCTCCCCCCTAATGTTTCTGTTAAATCTCTCTGCCTGTGTTGCTGTGAGTGCAGTTTATGTAAATGTGGGGAGGGGGAGTGGGTTATAACCCCACCTCCTTGACTGTGATCTGTATAAAGCCCCCTCCCCCTAATGTTTCTGTTAAATCTCCCTGCCTGTATTGCTGTGAGTGCAGTGTATATAAATGTGGGGAGGAGGGGGGGACCCGATGTGCATTCTGTGAGGTCTAACCACCCTCACCCCCTACCCACATACCGTTACCCCCCCCCATCCTGGCCATGGCCCCTCCGCTGCTGCAAAACAGACACAAAAATTAAAACATCCAAAGTAATGTCCCCTAACCCCTTAATCACCATAGCGGTTATTAACCGCTACAGTCATTAAGGAGTTAACCCACCCTCACCCACCACTCGGGATGCCTACATACCCTCCCACACTAACCCCCCACCGTGAGGCCTAACCACCCTCACCCAGTACCCACAAGGGAGGCCTAGCCACATACCGTTGGGAAACACCCCCTCCACCCCCAGTACCCACAATTAAAACAACAGTGACCCACATTAAACATCATTCTATTTATTAAATACATTACCCACCCCATGTGCCCCCATAAATACATGATTTATTATTTTACAAACAGGGTTCATAACGCAGCCCCACGCGAGTCCCCGGTGGGCTGGCGGGGCACCTGGACAGACCTACAGGGTACCAGCAGCCCTTTTTAAACAGGTTCTGGAGGCCTGCTGGTGGATCCCACCAGCACCATGGCCCCCAGGTGGTCTCCTTGGGTCACCGTGGGCCACAATTGGGTCCCCACGGTAGGCCCAAGGATGTCTGGGAGCCCCGGGTCAGACCCACAGTGTCTGTGGGGCCTCGGGTGGTTCCCACGGGGGTCTGGGGAACTCACGGGTGCTCACTACGGGTCTGCGGTGCCCCCACAGAAGTGGGACCACACATCATCATCCCCGCACCTACGGGTCGGCGGTGCCCCCACAGAAGTGGGACCACACAGCTTCATCCCCGCAGACTACAGGTCGGCGGTGCCCCCACAGAAGTGGGACCACACAGCTTCATCCCCGCATGTGTAACCCGTGGAACCACCAGCCTGGTACCCGTGAGATACCCGAGGAAACCACAGGTGGTCTCTAGAGGTCTAACGCGGAACCACGGAACAAACCCTGAATGTAAAAAAAATAAACCTGGCCTATACATTCAATACATACACCTCCCCCCCCAACACCTACAGTACAATAATGTGCAAAATAACTATTATCCAGATATGGATAATAGATTAATTGCCCATTATTAAAACCATTAACTAGCATATTCAAATTTATAAAGTACTACTGACCTCATCAATACGAAGTGTCCGTCGCCAGCAACATCCTTGTCTTGTCCACAAAATACATTGCCAAAACAAAGCCAATACATTGCAATTACATTCAGATATCAATTAACCCCTTAAACACCTTATCGGATAACAACCGCAAAGGTAATTAAGGGGTTAAGCCACACTGGCCCGATACCCACCCTTCACCCATGAATTTGTACAGTGGCTTCATCATGCAACTATATATACAGTATATATATATACAGAGAGAGAGAGATATATACAGTATATAGACACACATGATGAACCAATATACAAATAAATGTAGAAGGGTTATCAAAACCATACTGTCGTACTGCCAAGGATTGGACTTCGGCTGAAGTGGATCCCAGTGGCAGGAACAGCAGGGAGAGAAGTCAGGAAGCAAGCAGGGTTCCGAGGCAGGCGGCAGGTAGCGAAGTCAGGAAACAAGCAGGGGTCCGAGGCAGGCGGTAGGTAGCTAAGTCAGGAAACAAGCAAAGGTCGGCAACGAGGAAACTGGAACAGGATGATAGCAATAGCTAGCACAGCAATAAACACAGGAACCTTGCAGAAGCTAAGAACCAGTATAAACAGGCAAAGAGGAACAGGAAAGGGAGGTTTATATAGGCAGGCTGGGAGGTGGAGCACAGGTGCAGAGGTGTCAGGTATCAGAGTCTGGAATGTTCCTTAGTTTAGCAGCAGCACTCCCGGTGGGCAAGTATAGGTACTGCAGGCTAGAACCAGACATTGAGAGTGGCAGCAGTCCCGGTGGCCAAGCATGGGAACAGCAGGCTAGAGAATATGACAATACTCCCCCCTCCCAAGAGCATTCTCCGGACGATCCTTGCTAGGCTTGTCTGGATATCTCCGGTGAAAAGCTTTGACTAGTCATGGAGTATGTACAAAATCTTTGGGTTCCCAAGACCTTTCCTCTGGGCCATAGCCCCCCCAGTGAACCAGGTACTGTAGTTTCCCTCGGTGTAAGCTGGAATCCAAAATTCTCTCCACAATGAATTCCTCTTCGTTATCCATGAGGACGGGTTCAGGGGGAGGAAGTCTCCATCCAGGAAACGGATTCTCACGGAAAAGGTTTCAGCAGAGAAGAATGAAACACATGGTGTATTTTGATGGTCTCAGGAAGCTCTAATCTGAAGGACACTGGATTTATTAGTGCTGAGATGCAAAATGGCCTGATGTATTTTTGGCCCAATTTAATGGTTGGAACCTTTAGACGTAGATTTCTTGTAGAAAGCCAGACTTTATCCCCGATTTGAAATTCTGGGGAGGGTCTGCGGTGTTGGTCTGCTGCTCTTTTCTACTTTACTTGAGTCTCACGAAGTGTCTCTTTGAGGGTCTCCTGGATGTCTCGCAGAGTCTCCAGTTTCTCTGTAACTGCCGGAATGGGGCCCGAAGATGGAAAACGAGGAATAAAGGTTGGATGAAATCCATAATTTGAGAAAAAGGGGCTCTTCTGAGTCGAAGAATGAAGTGAATTGTTGTATGAAAACTCAGCTAATGGTAGGAAATCAATCCAGTCATCCTGGAGATGACAAACAAAACATCGTAAGTATTGTTCCAAAGTCTGATTGGTCCTTTCTGTCTGGCCATTGGATTGTGGATGATAGCCAGACGATAAATTTAAACGAATTTCTAGAGAGGAACAGAAGGTCCTCCAAAATTTTGAAGTGAATTGTACCCCTCTATCGGATATGATCTCATCAGGAGCCCCGTGAAGCCGAAACACCTCTTTCACAATCAACTTGGCTGTCTGGTCTGCAGAAGGAAGATTCAGTGCTGCAATGAAGTGAGCCATCTTTGTAAGTCGATCCACCACCAGGATGGTATTATGTCCACTTGATCGGGGCAGGTCAACAATAAAATCCATTGATATGGACCCCCAAGGACGAGTTGGAACCGGAAGGGGCTGCAGTAAACCCACAGGTGATGCTCGAGGGGTCTTGGTCCTAGCACAAGTCTCACAGGAGAGGACATAGTCTTTAACATCTTGTGCTAATTTAGACCACCAAAAAGAGCAAGACAACAGTTCCTGTGTCTTGAGGACACCTGGGTGACCAGCGGGTCGGGAGTCGTGCATTAATTGGAGCACCTCTAATTTTACCTCCTTAGGGACGAACAGACGATCCTTATAGTTCCAGAGACCATCACATAGAAATAGTTCTGCTTCCGGAGGAGGGTTTTTAAGAAAAGAGTCATTTGAGTAGGCTCCCTTTATTCGTGTGAGGAGATCGGCGGAGAATGTGACGCCCAAAAAATTTCTTTTTGGAAGAATAGTTTCTTATTGCTCTTTGTCTGAACTAGGATTAGGAAAGGACCGTGACAAGGCGACGGCTTTTCCATTCTTGGAGCCAGGGCGGTAGGAGATGTGGAACTGAAATCTTGCAAAAACGAGAGCCCACCTGGCTTGTCGCGCAGACAGTCTCTTTGCGGATCTAATGAATTCTAAGTTCCTGTGATCCGTAAAGACCGTAATTGGGTGATTGGCCCCCTCCAGTAGATGTCTCCACTCAGAGAATGCAGCTTTTATAGCCAAGAGTTCTTTGTTTCCGATGTCATAATTTTGTTCAGCTGTTGGCATTTGGTATGAATAAAAGGCACATGGATGAAGGAGCATCTTGGGTCCAATTCTTTGTGACAGAATGGCACCAACAGCGGAGTCGGATGCATTCACTTCCAAGATGAATGGTAATTCTGTATTTGGATGGATGAGGATAGGGGCAGATGTGAAGAGTGACTTCAATTGTTCGAATGCCGCATCCGCTTTAGGAGACCATTTGAAGGGGAATTCCTTCCGTGTGAGTTGGGTGATTGGGGCAATAATGCCAGAGAAATTTTTAATAAAACGTCTATAGAAATTGGCAAAACCCACAAATCTCTGAATGTCCTTTTCATTCCGAGGGATTGGCCATTCCACCACGGCTTGAATCTTGCCTGGGTCCCTACTCAAACTCTCGGGAGAGATGATGTAACCGAGAAATTGCATGCTGGTTTTTTCGAATTCGCATTTTTCTAACTTGATGTATAATTTGTACTTACGGAGACGCTCAAGGACAATTCGGACATGTCTCTGGTGATCCATGATGTTATCTGAGAAGACTAGGATGTCATCCAGGTATGCCACTACGAATTGGTCCAATAACTCTCGGAGGACATCATTGATTAAATGCTGGAAGGTAGCAGGGACATTACAGAGTCCGAAAGGCATCACCAGATATTCATAGTGCCCATAACGGGTTCGGAAGGCTGTTTTCCATTCGTCACCGGGTCGAATGCGGACCAAACTATACGCTCCTCTGAGATCTAATTTGGTAAAGATTTTGGCTGACCGAATTATTTCCAATAGTTCAGGAATCAGAGGTAATGGGTATCTGTTCTTCACCGTTATCTTATTTAGTTCCCGATAGTCAATGCAGGGGCGTAGAGAACCGTCTTTCTTTCCCACAAAGAAGAGCGCAGCGCCTGCTGGAGAAGTAGAGGGTCGGATAAAACCCTTTGATAGGTTCTCCTGTAGGTAGTCATTGAGGACCTTCAATTCCGGTTCTGAGAGGGAATAAATTCTTCCAAACGGAATAGCAGCACCTGGTAATAATTCAATGGGACAGTCATAAGAGCGATGTGGGGGAAGCGTATCCGTGTTCTTCTTGTCACACACATCTAAAAACTCAGAGTAAGGAGCCGGCAGAAGATTTTCTTGAGACGAGGAAATCTTATGTATTCCTACACACTCTGGTATAGGAGTTTTAGGTAGACAGGCTAGCTGACAGTGCTCTGAGGGAAACGTGAATGTCTTGGTCTTCCAGTCGATTAGTGGGTTATGGATCATGAGTCATGGAATTCCCAGAATCACTGGAAACAAAGGTGATGGAATGAGATCAAATGAAATCTTCTCCTGGTGATTGGGCTCCATGATTAGTGTTAAGTTACTGGTTTCATGGGTAACAGGTCCAGAGCTCAAGGGAGAACCGTCAACGACTTCCATCCTTTCTGGCGATTCCTTATCTACAAATGATACCGAATTGTTCTTGGCGAATTCTATGTCCATAAAATTCCCTGCCGCCCCTGAGTCGACCATTACTGTGGTTGGAAAATGATGTGTTCCTTCCTCGATGATAATAGGAACCAGGAGGTGAGGGTGTAGCGAAGGAGGGTTATCTTTCCTTTGAGAAGCAGAGAGAACAGTTTTTGAAATAGCGTGCAGCTGATTTCTTCTAGGGCTCTGGAAAGAAGACCGCCTGGACTTGTTTGGGCAATCAGCGAGATAGTGCCCATCGTTTCCGCAATATAAACAGAGATCTTCTGTTCGGCATCTATTCCTTTCCCCGGTTGAGATGGGTCCCCGCAGTGTATTTACTTGCATCGGCTCCTCCTCAGTCTCCCTGGAATGTCTTGGGGTACTGACATCTCTAAACCCGGGGTTGCTTGGCATGAACCCCTGTCTCTCCAATCGTCTTTCCGTAAGCCTGCGATCAATTTGGATGCATAAACGGACAAAGTCCTGAAATCTCTCTGGGGTCTCCACCCGGGCTAGTTCATCTTTAACTTGCTCCGAGAGACCCTGCCGAAAATGATATTTCTGCGCGGCCTCATTCCACTCAGTATCGTTAACCCATCTGCGGAATTCAGCGGCGTACTCAGCTGCCGAGCGTCTTCTTTGACGAAGATTGTTCAGAGTTGCCTCTGAAAAAGGATGTGATGTACTACAGCCAATCAGAGTAGGGATGGAGTTCCCACGCTCTGATTGGCTCTAGTACCATGTGACAAGCTTTCAATGACGTCACATCCTTTCCCCCCCCAAGCCTCTGTCACATGGTATACTAGAGCCAATCAGAGTAGGGATGGACTTCCCACGCTCTGATTGGCTACCATACCATGTGAGGGCGGCCATGTGTCTTTTCATGACGTCATCTTAAAGGCAATTGAAGCAAAGCCATTCTGATTGGCTGTGCTTTCATTGCCTTTAAGTGACGTCATCATTTTTATTTTTATCGGCCAAAACACATGGTTTTCACGGCCCAATCAGGACCGTGGGAACCATGACGAAAAATGTGATGTCATAGGCCTTTAAAAGCCTATGTCGTCTCATTTTGAAGCCAGACGCCGCGGAGGAAGGACCTCCGGGGAAGAAAGAAGACCAGGGCGTGGCCGCAGATGGAAAGAAGACCCCGCCCCACCCGGAAGAAGATAGAAGAAAGAATACAGATGAAGATAAAGATGGATTACAAGTAGAAGACCCGTGGATTGATTTGGATTTTTAGTTTAATGTTTATTATTTTATGGTTTTTTATTTTATGGGTTCCTGTTCGTGGATTGGTTCGTGAGTAAGCTGCGCAACGGGAGTCGGTGGGGGCAATTAATGGTAAGTGAACTAAAGAAATGTATTTTATTTAACTTGTTAATTTTTTTAAAAGCTTTTTTAACATGTGTATTTTTTTTTGTGGTATATCATTTCTTGCCACTGTATGTATGTATGTATATATGTCTAGAGAGATATATACATACAGGGTAAGAAATGACGTTGTTTTAAAAGCTTGATTTGATGTGTTTTAAATTAATTTGACTATGCAGCTATGCTTTATTGTGAGTTTAAAGTATTTTAAAATTAGATAGATGTAATTGTTGATATTGTATTGTGTGTTTGAGGGAGGTCAGGGCTAGCCTTGGTTTTAACGTTTGTCTTCCGGTTGGTACTTATATTTTTTCACATGCTGAATTGTTCTGCTCGAGGCGTGAATTAGTTAATTGTTTCATTGTTCGGGATGGACTGTCAATTGTTTAGGGATGTAAATAATGATTGCTAATTCATTTCTGTTTACTTGATTGGTTAAAATAGTTGACTTGTTTGGAAGTGTTTGTATTTAGCTTGCACTGATATTATTAACATTCATTTGCAGAATGTATATGGTGCATAGATTTTATGCATCATTTATACAATGTAAATGCAATGTATGGATTGGAAGGTGAGGTTTTTCTTAGTCATTTGATGATTTAGATTGTAAGATCAGGTAGGATTATTAAAGGAAATTCATTGTAATGTAGTGTGTCTGTATGGAGAAGTGTTATTTGTACGACAGTATGGTTTTGATAACCCTTCTACATTTATTTGTATATTGGTTCATCATGTGTGTGTATATACTGTATATATATATATATATATATATATATATATATATATATATATATATATATATATATATATATATATATATATATATGTATCTCTCTCTCTCTCTCTCTCTCTCTCTCTCTCTCTCTCTCTCTATATATATATATATATATATATATATATATATATATATATATATATATATATATATATATATATATATACTGTATATATAGTTGCATGATGAAGCCACTGTACAAATTCATGGGTGAAGGGTGGGTATCGGGCCAGTGTGGCTTAACCCCTTAATTACCTTTGCGGTTATTATCCGATAAGGTGTTTAAGGGGTTAATTGATATCTGAATGTAATTGCAATGTATTGGCTTTGTTTTGGCAATGTATTTTGTGGACAAGACAAGGATGTTGCTGGCGACGGACACTTCGTATTGATGAGGTCAGTAGTACTTTATTTATTTGAATATGCTAGTTAATGGTTTTAATAATGGGCAATTAATCTATTATCCATATCTGGATAATAGTTATTTTGCACATTATTGTACTGTAGGTGTTGAAGGGGGGGGGCGGGGGGGTGTATTGAATGTATAGGCCAGGTTTATTTTTTTTACATTCAGGGTTTGTTCCGTGGTTCCGCGTGAGACCTCTGGAAACCACCTGTGGTTTCCTCGGGTATCTCACGGGTACCAGGCTGGTGGTTCCACGGGTGACACATGCGGGGATGAAGCTGTGTGGTCCCACTTCTGTGGGGGCACCGCCGACCCGTAGTCTGCGGGGATGAAGCTGTGTGGTCCCACTTCTGTGGGGGCACCGCGGACCCGTAGTGAGCACCCTTGAGTTCCCCAGACCCCCGTGGGAACCACCCGAGGCCCCACAGACACCTGTGGGTCTGACCCGGGGCTCCCAGACATCCTTGGGCCTACCGTGGGGACCCAATTGTGGCCCACGGTGACCCAAGGAGACCACCTGGGGGCCATGGTGCTGGCGGGATCCACCAGGAGGCCTCCAGAACCTGTTTAAAAAGGGCTGCTGGAACCCTGTAGGTCTTTCCAGGTGCCCCGCCAGCCCACCGGGGACTCGCGTGGGGCTGCGTTATGAACCCTGTTTGTAAAATAATAAATCATGTATTTATGGGGGGCACAGGGGGTGGGTAATGTATTTAATAAATAGAATGATGTTTATTGTGGGTCACTGTTGTTTTTATTGTGGGTACTGGGGGTGGGGGGGGGGTTTCCCCAAAGGTATGTGGGTAGGCCTCCCTTGTGGGTACTGGGTGAGGGTGGTTAGGCCTCACGAGGGGGGTTAGTGTGGGAGGGTATGTAGACATCCCGAGTGGTGGGTGAGGGTGGGTTAACCCCTTAATGACTGTAGCGGTTAATAACCGCTATGGTGATTAAGGGGTTAGGGGACATTACTTTGGATGTTTTAATTTTTGTGTCTGTTTTGCAGAAGTGGAGGGGCCATGGCCAGGATGGGGGGGGGTAATGGTATGTGTGTAGAGGGTGAGGGTGATTAGACCTCACAGTATGCACATCGGGTCCCCCCCCCCTCCCCACATTTACATACACTGCACTCACAGCAATACAGGCAGGGAGATTTAACAGAAACATTAGGGGGAGGTGGCTTTATACAGATCACAGTCAAGGAGGTGGGTTATAACCCACTCCCCCTCCCCACATTTACATAAACTGCACTCACAGCAACACAGGCAGAGATATTTAACAGAAACATTAGGGGGTAGGGGGCTTTACACAGATTACACTCAAGGCAGGGAGATACAGGGGATGTACTGTACTATATGTTGTTTATTGCAATGCTTCAATGTGTGTATAATGTATAATGTTTTTTTACAATTAGATAGATGTAATCCTTGGTATTGTAAGGGTTAGCTTTGGTTTTAAATTGTGTTTTCTGGTTGGTACTTACAGTATATATTGATTTTTGTTTACTTGATTGGTTAAAATAGTTGACTTGTTTGGAGTTATCTGTATTTTGCTTGCAATGATATTGTTCACATTCATTTGCAGAATGTATATGGTGCATAGATTTTATGCATCATTTATACAATGTAAATGATATGTATGGATTGGAATGTGAGGTTTTTCTTTGTCATTTGATGATTAAGATTGTAAAATCAGTTAGGATTATTAAAGGAAATTCATTGTAATGTAGTGTGTCTGTATGGAGAAGTGTTATTTGTAGGACAGTATGGTTTTGATAACCCTTCTACATTTATTTGTATATTGGTTCATCATGTGTGTGTATATACTGTGTGTATATATATATATATATATATATATATATATATATATATATATATATATATATATATATATATATATATATATATATATATATATATATATATATATATATATATATATATATATATATATATATGTACTGTATATATACATATACATATATATTTTTTTATCTTCATGTATTTATTTATTTATTTAGATTTATTTATTAATTGTGGGGCTGCTGTGCATGAATTTTTTTTATTGTGGGTAGCGGGGGTGGGTGAAGGGGGTGTTTGGCCCTTGGTGTGAGTTTAGGACTTGCGGGGGGGGTTGCGGGTGCACTTAACCCCTTCACGACCGTAGCAGTTAGTACCGCTACGGTCGTGAAGGGGTTAAGTGCACCCGCTACCCCCCGCAAGCCCTAAATAACCACCGTTGGGGCTAATACCCCCTTCACCCACCCCCACTACCCACAATAAAAAAAATTCACACACAGCAGCAGCACAATTAATAAATAAATCTAAATAAATAAATGTAATAATAGGGAGTGAGAGGGGGAAGGGTTGTGAGCTCTAGCTACTGTCAATGATTAGGTGCCAGGGGTGAGAGAGTCATAGAACACAAAAAGAACACCTGCCTAGACAGGTGAAAGAACCCCTTTTGAACAAGCACTCATACGGTGATAGGTACAGATAGATTAAAAAAATGAACCTTTATTAGTGTATATGGGTAAAATAAGTGAAGTACATAAACACTCAACACAATTAAAAACGTATTAAATGAATTGCCCCTAGGTCTATTTATAAACTAATACTTGAAGGAGAATGTTTGGGGATGTCTGGTACCATATGAAAGAATTTTTTTTTAAAACTAATATGGTGCCTCAGTGTGGTCTATCTATAATGTTTGAAAGAGTCTGGTATGTGTCACTCGAGTGTAGTGACAGTCAAACTACTTTCATGCCACATCTGAATAACTTGTGGTTCTGTGACTAAATACAGAGAAGTACCTGTATATCGCTAGGGTGTTGCGGGTTGAACCCACATACAAAGTTTTCAGTCAGTGTGACCTAGCTGCACTTTGCTGGTCACAGAAGCCAACAAGGGGTTAATTTGTATATCCTTCAAGGCAACACAGGGTATAATAAGATATCTGTAAGGGAGGCTACTACGTAGCTGTGGGGGAAAGAGAAGAGGCTGATCAGTGGGAGCCGCAAATATATGCACTATTTCTATCCCACTGTTAGTAGTGTATTTCTAAGTTCTTATAGCCTCAAATGAGCATAATTTGATTAACCCACCAGATAGATAGTGAGGTGAGTTAATGCTCGTGCCCCCTATGGAGGTAGCAAGTAATTTTAAAGACAGGCTAGCTGATTTATCTCTGCCAGTAAAAGTGTTTGAAACAGTGTTCTACAGCTGCCTTTAATAGAGTTGCTCTATATCTGCAGATCTAGATGTATGAATGTGGTTGTTGTTTTGGCTTAATAATTGCCCAGCTAGTTCAGTCGGTGTAATGGCTGTAGGTAGGCAGAGTATATATTTTTTTTATAAAAAATATATCTGCAGATATAGAGCAACTCTATTAAAGGCAGCTGTAGAACACTGTTTCAAACACTTTTACTGGCAGAGATAAATCAGCTAGCCTGTCTTTAAAATTACTTGCTACCTCCATAGGGGGCACGAGCATTAACTCACCTCACTATCTATCTGGTGGGTTAATCAAATTATGCTCATTTGAGGCTATAAGAACTTAGAAATACACTACTAACAGTGGGATAGAAATAGTGCATATATTTGCGGCTCCCACTGATCAGCCTCTTCTCTTTCCCCCACAGCTACATAGTAGCCTCCCTTACAGATATCTTATTATACCCTGTGTTGCCTTGAAGGATATACAAATTAACCCCTTGTTGGCTTCTGTGACCAGCAAAGTGCAGCTAGGTCACACTGACTGAAAACTTTGTATGCGGGTTCAACCCGCAACACCCTAGCGATATACAGGTACTTCTCTGTATTTAGTCACAGAACCACAAGTTATTCAGATGTGGCATGAAAGTAGTTTGACTGTCACTACACTCGAGTGACACATACCAGACTCTTTCAAACATTATAGATAGACCACACTGAGGCACCATATTAGTTTTAAAAAAAATTTCTTTCATATGGTACCAGACATCCCCAAACATTCTCCTTCAAGTATTAGTTTATAAATAGACCTAGGGGCAATTCATTTAATACGTTTTTAATTGTGTTGAGTGTTTATGTACTTCACTTATTTTACCCATATACACTAATAAAGGTTCATTTTTTTAATCTATCTGTACCTATCACCGTATGAGTGCTTGTTCAAAAGGGGTTCTTTCACCTGTCTAGGCAGGTGTTCTTTTTGTGTTAAATAAATAAATAAATGAATAAAAATAAATACATTTAAAATACATTTTTATTCATATTGTAGATGTGCAGAGGGTCTCCGGAGCTGAACCGCTTTGGTTTTATGTCTGGGGACCCCCTGCTCCCCGAGATACAGGCCCCTTTAGGGGGTGCCGGTGTCCCTCTGCTTGGTTTACAGGCCGCGGTCACGTGATCGGGACCTTTAAATGCTGAGGGATACCGGCACCTCATAAAGGGGGCTGTATCTCGAGAGCAGGGGGTCCCCGGACCTGAAACCAATGCGGTTCAGCTCCGGAGACCCCCTGCACATCTACACTATGAATAAAAATGTATTTTAAATGTATTTATTTTTATTCATTTATTTATTTATTTATTTAGATTTATTTATTTATTTTTTGGGCGGCTGCTGTGTGTGAGTTTTTTTTATTGTGGGTAGCGGGAGTGGGTGAAGAGGGTATTAGCCCCAATGGTGGTTGTTTAGGGCTTGCGGGGGGGTAGAATAAAAATATATTTTAAATAATTTTTAATGTGCCGATGTTTGCGCAGATAGAGCAGCGTTTCTCTCTCTGCTGCAAACACATCTCGCCAGGGGACGGCCTATAGTATCATTGATGTGCATATACAGTACTGTATGTGTATGTTAGGGGTTATAGGGGTTGTTGTTATACAGTATATACTGTATATATACAGTATATACTGCATTACAATTCATGAATTTCTCGGCTTCAAAGACAACAGCTCGCAAATGCCCCCATGTGTTTTTACACGGCATTGCAGTATTGCAGCCAGTGGGAATAAAATGCTTAAATCACGGGCGCGATATAACGCTATATACCCCGGGAGAAAACGACACAAAACCGCAGATTACCGGGATACTCCGAAATTCGCGTAGCTAGCCAAGTAAGAATAAAGTTGGTCGGTAGTGTAATGGACCTCTGTAGTCATTATAACCTACTGTATGGATTTTGGCCAGGTTGCTACTCCTTTTGCTGGCATAACTGTTGCTACTGTATATAAAGCCTTATTACTGTCAATAGAGTAGTTGCTAAGTCCTATCATAATGACATAGGTTATGTACAATGTTTCAACATAAATAAACATTATTGAAATGTTCTAAAATCCCCTCTCTTTTCAATTTGATTAAAATTGATTTTGTTTTTGTATTCATGTTGAGCTAATTTTATACAAAAATACACTCCTATAGAATATGTTTGGATCATCAAATACAGTACTAAACTATAGTATTTACTGCATGAGTTCAAAATCTTGGTTATCAAAATTGTTGATATCATGGAGTTAACACAGGTAAGATTCACATCGGGCTCATTATTTTAATCTTCAAAAGCCTAATCTCTTTCTTCCCCTTCTACCTTCTTCATTTAGAGAACTTCTAGCCAATAACCAGAACAACAAATGTCTCTGTTTACAATTCTAGTGGTATTGGCTTAAAGTCTTATTTACAATAATTTGTACTTTTATTAATCCTACCGTCAACTACAGTATAGGAAATTAACCCATATTGACAAATTATTTCCTTTTATTTCTCTATAAATAATACAAATTCAGTGCTTGTGTTTCACTCTCTTCATGATTATAATACACACAATTACCATTTGCTGGTACTTTCATTAATTTCTCAGGGGGTTGAAGTCCTTGTACTGCAACTGTATGTATTCCTTGATTTCTGTTGTAACAAGGGCAAGCCTGTTATCAACAGATAGAGCTGTTGGGTGTCGGCCAGGTATTAGATAATCCCTGTTTGGCGGAAGGCAAAGCTACTAGTGAGCAGAGATGAGTAAAACTGTCAAAATTAGTTTTACAGAATTTCTCGAGTTTTTAATTCAAAATTCGTTCCGCAGTGTAAAATGCTTTTGGCGGATTGTTCCAGTTTCAATCCATGCGGATTAATCAAGCACCGTCATTGGATACAATCTTCTGATGGATTTTACCAATCCAATTTGTGGGAACCGCAATCTGCTGGCGGATTTTAAGAATCCAATCCTTGGATCCACCAGCGCGTTATGGATTGGATTATCGGTGGTAAAAAAATATCCGAAAAAGACACAGACCAAAAGAACCAGCTGGTCTGCAGTGCATCCCAATCCACCCAAACAATTTGCCCATCTCTACTAAAACACCTGAGTGTAGCAATGGTTTAAAAGACAGGAAAGGGAAGTGTTTGTCCCTCCCCCCGGACTTTGTACAGACCACATGTATGTGTCCTTGCTATCTAGGGACACAGGGCATGCAGACCGCATGCACATGTCCTTGATACAGAGGGACACCAGGATATCCCATCTCTACCTTCGAGTCCTTGATACAGAGGGACTTTGGGCACTTAAAACTCTGGATTTTATGCTGCTGGACTCTGGCCTGGACTTTGGGCAAGGCTGGCTGTACCATGCAGACCACATGTGTGTGTCCTTGATACATAGGGATACCAGGTACCTGCACAGATTTGCATATATGCTTTATACTGCTATTTTGTTTGTCGCTAAAAAAAAATTGCTAGTATAGAATAGCCTCCGGCCGCTATTTCTTTTCGTGGGCCCTAACAGTATAAGTCCTGCTAGGGACAGGCACTGTAAGGGTTAATTCCTCATGAAGGCCTAGTTTGCTATTGCAGCCTTGGCTACACTTGCTGTATCCAGGATTGGGCCTAGCACCTGAGGGTGTCAGCCTGGGGAGGATACTGGTTGGATCATATGCAAATATGTGATGCCTATTTGTATCAGACCTGCCCTGTTATGGGGCAGGTTTATAAGCCCATCCCCCAGGGTATATACTGGCACTCTCCCAGAAGTCAGTGTGGCTCTTTCCCCCCCCCCCCTGTGGAGTGGGCAACAACTACCCTGTATCCCATAAGGGGATACAGGAGGAGCACAAGGAGGGAGCTTAGATGGGCCTTAAGCCTTAAAGTGGCCTTCAGGGTAATGGATATGCTGTGATGTCTGGGACCAAGCAATAAACATCAGTTGAACCATCCATGAGTATGAATTACTGTCTGAGCTACAGAAGAGTGTCGTCATGGACTATACTGCCAGCTCAGGATCCTCACTGACTGGAGGCGCTGCCAAAAGAGAATAAGCACCCTGAAAGCCTGTTCTGATTCTCCCCACACCACCGTGGAGCAACTCAGAGCCCTCCTGTTTCCTCACAGGTATGCACAGTACTAGGAAATATATAGGTAGCGACCCAATCTCACATCTGATGGGGGTACAGGTGCTACACTACGAACTGCATCTACTTTTGTTGTTAAAGCTTTGGGGTGAAATAAAACCTACATTTATTTTCAAAAAGCTGTCTCCTGGTTTAAACATCTGCACACATCTCCTACAGTTGTATTATAAAATATATGTTTTTAAAAAATATGTCTTCTTTAAATGTGATCAACAAACATTTCACATCTGACAAAAGAACCTTTGAAAAATGAATAATTAAAAAGCGCTTAGCAGGCAAGAAATAGCTTAAAAGCATTAATATGGAATGCATGTTGAGAAACATCAACAATATGCAAAATATGGCAGAAAACAAAGATTAAAATAATGGCATCATTAGAGCATTGCATGAAATCAACATTATTATTTTTTTTAAAATACACCCAAACTACTAAACTTGAACACTACAGAGTTAAATAATAAATTATATTTATTTAAAATGTAATGTTTTCATCAGTTTCAGTCACTGGTTACTCAAACCCACAGTCCTCAGATGCCATAATAATCCCTTAATAGTGTCGTTGATATACTTGAATTCTGGTGTACTTTATTTATATTGTTTCCGAAGTGCATCTAAAATTGATTGGTATAACCTTCTTATCATGTGAGCCATCAAAGTTCAAAATTCTGACCCAGTCAGCATAATGATGTAAAGGCACATGATGTTGGAATATTACCTGGACAAATCAATATGAATTTCCCCTGCAGCATGTAGAATATCTTTCCAAAGTTTCACTGGGTATTATGGAAAGAGGGTCAGCTACAGGAAGCCCAGTGACTGCGATGCAGGTGCAACTACGCCTCTGGGGTTCAATTATCACAGGTGTGCTTTGGCAAATAGGCAAAGGTAACAGCTCTGGGATTCCACGTTCTTGCAGCTCAGTCTCAGTATCCTGGCAGTCATAAGCACAATTCAATCGTAGCTGAATGAGAATCACTATATGTACAGTACAGGTAGTGGTATTGCTTAGAGTCACATGAGGGGAGAAGAGGCTTCCTCCAGATGTCATGGTCTTTCTTGCAGCAGTCTATACACAAGTGGAGAGAGAACTTCCATATGTCTCGCAATATGGTTCACACTCTCTAACACAAAGTCAACTTTGTATCCAGTATGTCCAGTATTTTTTCCTGCTCAGGTACCTGTGCACGATAAAAGACAGGTCTCGCCACAGGTGTGCAAGATACATGGGCATCACAATTGAAAAAAGAAAAGAGAAACATTTCAAAATGCCATGCCTAAATAAGGCACTAGTTAAACTTAGACTGGAGTTCGTGCTGTGTTGGGTGTGCTGGGTTTGAATTTGGGCATGCTGAGTCCCAGATGGGTTGTGCTGGGTTCGTGGGCAGGTGATCTGGGTTTGGAGTGGGGTGTGATGCGTCGAAGGTGGGGTGAGTTGGGTCTGGAGTGGGGTGCAATGGGTCCGAGGTGTAGTGAGCTGGGTGGGATGGTGCTTGAGATACCAGGTGAAGAACCAACTTTGCTGGGATGTTCAATAACTATGGTTCTCGCTTGCTTCTTCTTTTCCAGATTGGTCCCAGAGTCTTGACATTTGGAGTTTTTTTCACCTTGTTTTCTTTTCCCACTTTATTCTTTGCACAAGTGTTTTTAGAAGTCATGTTATTAATAATAATAAAATAATAATAATAATATTAACAACTTTATTTCAAATAGTTCATCTGGTTTTATAGGCAAGTATCTTCTGCCTTCTTAGGGTTCTTGTGTCTGTAGAGAAATGAACAATAGATAAAGGCGCAAATAAGTGATCAACTACTGTTCAGTGCTCAAAGTGTGAACTGACGCACTTACAGCTGGTCTGTTGCAAACAAATTGAATGTGGATGATGATGTCTGCAAGCTTGAATCCTCCTCAGAATAAACAGTAAGAAGCACATAGCATAATACAGTTTATTACAATTGCAGAACAGGGAAATGTAGGGATTTGCACTCACATGTTCCCAGTCTATTCAGCGCTATGAGTGTGATAAGGGCACACTCTAGCCTCTCTGGAAAGACACTGATACTGCCGCAGGTCTGCCTCTGATGTTCCGCTCCACTCCTCGTGTTGGGCACTTCTACATCTGCGCGTGCACTACAGTACGGTATCCCAGTGAAGTCAGGGTGGCTGGTCAGTCTGTACGGTGCCCTCCGAGTGACAAACAACCATACGCGTTTTGCCTTCATCAAAGAATCGGCTTCCTCAGTCCCCTTTTCACTGTTTATTCTGAGGAGGATTCAAGCTTGCAGACATCATCATCCACATTCCCTTTGGTTGCAACAGACCAGCTGTGAGTGCTTCAGTTCACACTTTGAGCACTGCACAGTAGTTGATCACTTATTTGCGCTTTTATCTATTGTTCATTATTGTTCACACGGTACTAGTGACCGTTATAGAGGCTGCACTAAGTCGCTATTTATTTATTTATATATTCATATGTGTTATATCAGTTTGAGCATTATATTTGTTATCTAGGAACTGTAGAAGCTAGATTGGTCCATCTTTGCAGCAGAAGAGTTCTGATCTAGATCAGCCTTTTCTATCTGTTTCTATGACAATCCAATTTCTGTTTGACTTTATGTATAGTATAGCAACATCTGTTGTGATAAGGTGTCAAAAGTAGGAGTCTAGCATGAGTATGTAGTGTAGTATACAGACACCACTCTTTCATCTTTCTAATTGTGTATTTTCACAGTGAGACAATTCAGCTGGTGGAGGAGGAGAACAGCATGGAAAATGATTAACGATCTGCTGCACAGGTTCGGAATATTCTGCATCACACACATTATGAAAATATATAAATTAGTATGAAAATCTAAATATATATCCAAACAATGAATGCCCATTCATTTTTTGGACATATACTGTATTTAGATATTCATATTCATTTATATAGCTGAATTATTACCCTTATTTACATTTTTGCAGTATTCTGCCACTTTCAAAGCTATTTCCATCTTTGATGATCACCTTCAAGTTTTTTAGCACAAACTTTATTTACCCTCTCAAATGCTGCAATGTGCAATAACTACTGTATATTGAATGTACAGCACCAATGATGTCTTGTTTCTATTTTTTTATGTCTTTTAAATAATGTATTTCAATCTTTGCGACTCTCAGATATACATATTTTGATTACCCAGAACATCCGCTTCTAGAACAAGTATTACTAAGGGTCAAAATTGTCACCGACCTATAAATAACCCTATATACTGTATGTGCCCCATGACTCATACTCCTGAAGAAGCAAAAATGAGTCTTAAGAAAAAGAACTCTTCTGGTAATTGCACATCTTGTCACTATTTTTGCCATTATCTACTATTAAAAATGTTTTAAACTATTAGGAGATCGTTGTGTGCTCTTCTACACCCCTTCTCTGCAGAATCCTCTTGTACTACAGGAATCCTGGAATGCTTTTCTGAAGAAGCACTTTAACCCTATAGTGGACCTTTCTAACCACCATGGACTGATACCATTACTTACAGGACCCAAACCCTGTTTTTCGTGTGTCACCTTCAGTGCTTTGAGGTTTGGGCACATATTAGGTGGCTGGACCTTTGGATGTGAGAGGCAAAGTGTTGTACTGTACAGTTTGTTTGTGCATATGCCAAGTGATATGCATGAACATTATAATATATTTCCATTCTAACCAAAGCACGGGGGAGGCAATCTCTAGACTTTAACCAGGATTTATAGTTATAGATCTTTGGTTCAGTTTTTAGTGTTGTAGCTGCATCCTAAGATGAAATTGCCCCATTTTTATTGTAACTCCGGGTATCATGGATAAAGGCTACATCAGATAGGTCAATATTCCTTGGATGGCAGCACCTTAAATTTCTTAATACTTCACATCTGTTCACCAGTTCTTACAAGACAATGACTCAAAACTCAGTGCATCTGGGACATTCATTAAAGTCAGTGGAATCTACTGGATCCGAATGCCTCCCACCCATAACAAGAAACTGTATTGTGCAGTAGTATACTATTAACTGTGTGTAGCCATGCAGCCCTGGTAACTAGTTTCTCTGCCTAACACGTAAGTCCTGTACCAGCACCATTTCTATTTTCTATTTTCTCCATTGGTATTTTCTCCAGGTATGGAGAACATTGCACAGGCAAGGAGTGAGTGGGAATGACAGTCATAAAGGGAGATGACAAGTGTGAGCATTATCAATCTCAACCTGAATCTCAACCTGAGGATTACTTCCTGTATCGGAAGTGAGGGCAGGAATGCCAGGAAGCAGTATGGCCAAGGTTGCTTCAGTGTGGGGGGCGAGTGAGGTCATTTCCTGTTTACAGCCATCTTGGTAGAGGCGATGGGAAAACAGCCTTACATCTGGAAATCATGTTAGCTGCGAAGTCAGGAGGCATCCATGTTTATGTCCTCCCTTATAGTGGCAGACTCTGAATGCCCAAGGGCTTGGCAGGAAAATAATGGTGGAAAGACCTGACCAGGGCAGGAGAATGCACATTGCAAGCCTTGATGCAGATCCTCTCTTCAGGGCTGCCCCCTTTCCCCACAGTTGACCAGGTACAGGAGGGACCCTCTAGAGATATAGGAGTGCATTATCTTCTGAACAACATATTCCATTGACCATCCATGGATATGGGTGCAGGAAATATTGAGTGATGGGGAAGTTCAGGTTGGAAGGCCAGCTCGTTCACCCTCAGAGATGCTGTATGGAACGAAAAAGGACAGGCCCAATTTTGCGGAGGGATGACATAGACAAATATTACTCATTGAGAGCCAGAGCTCATCTCATCTCGGACTTGGTAATCAGGTGAAAGCCCTCTGCATTTATCCACGCTTCTCTTCTGTGTCTCTGCTGCCATGCAAAGGGTCGCCTGTATTCCCTTCAAAATATCCTGTAGGTTGTCAGCCCTGGTATCAGCTGCAGAAACACCTACTTCAGAGGAGTCACAGGGAAGGGTAGTTAGGTTAGTGCCAGGAAGAAAAGGGAGCTCTTCGGGAGCTCTTGGGGTAGTGAGTTCATGGCGAAATCTTCCAGAGACAGGAGGTCAGTCCAATCGTCCTGCTGCTGGGAGAAATAGTAATTGCTCCAGGGTTTGATTGGTCCATGCAATCTGGCCATTGAACTGCAGGTGTTAGGCAGAGGAAAATAGAGGTCAATCCCCAAACAATGACAAAAAGCATCCCAGAATCTTGCAATGAAGTGAGAGCCCTTGCTGGAGACAATCTGTGTAGGTAAGCCATGCAGGCGGAATACCTCCCTGATGCAAAATTCCACCAGCTCAGGAGCAGAAGGAAGCTCTTTTAGAGGCATGAAATGTGTCTGCTTGGAGCAACGGTATACAACAACGAGGATAACAGTCATGTCCAAAGAGGGCGAAAGCTCCACAATGAAGTCCATGGAAAGGTGTCCAGCGAGCCTTCAGAGGTAAACTCGCAGGACAGAGCTTCAGCTTTACCATTATTTGATCCTGGTCTAAAATAGAGAATGTAAGGAAAGGAGCCCACTTTGCTTGGCTGGCTGCCCTGTGGTACTCCAGGTTACGGTGATCTGTCAGTATAGTCACAGGTTCCAAATTTCCCTCAAGGAGATGTCTCCACTCCTCCAATGCCATTTTTACCACAAAGAGCTCATGATTTCCCAGAACGTGATTGCCTTCAGCTGCAGAGAACTTTTAGAGAAAAAACAATAAGGATGTAGACGAGACTAGAAATACATTCTCTGCGAGAATACAGCACCTGCACCATTATTGGAAGCATCGACCTCAAGGATGAACTAACAAAAAGGGTTGGACAAGAATCGGAGCTATGGACAAGAGTCTTTTTCATTTGAGAAAGGCTGGTTGTGTCTCTGTAGACCAAGACAAATTCTGTGCCCCTTTTTAGTCATGGCCGTTATACGTGTGACTATTTTTGAGAAGTCCCGGATAAAACATTGATAATAGTTCATGAACCAAAAGGAATCTTTGGATGGGCTTAAATTTCTTGCGTACCGGCCAGTCCTGAATGGCAGAGACCTTGGCAAGATCCATCTGTAATTTCTGAGCGGCTATGATGTATCCAAGGAAAGCAAGACTTTATTTCTCAAATTAGCATTTTTCAAGCTCAGCAAAAAGTTGCTTCTCGTGAAGGCGTTGAAGTATTGCCTCCACCTGCTGACAATGTTGGTCCATCTTAGAAAAAATAAGGATTTTGTCAAGATAGACTATGATACAGGAACGTAGAATGTAAATGCGTGGTGCTAAAGACCGATAACAGAAAATATAATTGAATAAATAAAGAATATTTGTAGAAGGATCCCCAAGATAAATACTTGTTTGAAGACAACAGGTATTGAGTGTAGACTCCTGGATAGTGAACTCACCACATAGTGAGAAATTGACACACATTAACACCAGGAGTCATAAGCATATAACTCAGCCTAGATAATACCAAAATCTCATTAAGGATCATAGCCAGGAAAACATGTAGCAAGCAAGTGACTCACTTTTGAAGCTGCAACGTCCATGTAATCAAGCAGTGGGGGTACTTACAGTAGGTGTGCCTCCGTCCAGTAGGTATGACAAGAGAAAAAGGAAGAATGGTGGAGCACTACAACAAATGTCCATAGAAAAATACGTAGATAAAGTCATACAAAGTGATATGTTTAGGAAAAGCAACTCCCGTAACAGATTTTTGAGGGCATACAGCTGCCACCCCAGATCATTAATCAAAGGGACCATTTATACGCATGAAACAAAATTGCTCCACAGTAGATGACTTTAATAAACAGTCTAGATATCTTTTAGAAAGGTTTGTACAGTAGCTAGAGGCTATAATAGGGTAGATTTGGAGAGGACATACCAAGAAGTGGCACTTATGGACAGGTCATCCCTTTTTTAGAGATCAGTCTACACACGTAGGGAGGAATAGCTCTGTACAAACCCCTATGTTCATTACCCAATATAGTGCCCAGTCTGAACAAATTAAACAAATTGTTAAAAAAACATTGGAATGTTCTATCGGTAGATACTACCCTTAGAAATATTTTCAATGAAGGACTGAAATTTGTTTTCCGACGAGCTAAAACTATATCGAATTCTGTATCTCCCAGCCTATACCAATCCTCTGATAATGTCATAGAGAAAAAGCCCCTCCCTGTTGGCACTTTCAGATGTTCCAATTGTAAAATATGCAAATACATGAGCACGAGCTCAGAGTTTTCTTCCACAGCGACAGGCCGGCAGTTTAAAGTTAGGACATTTATTAATTGTAACACACGTTTTGTTGTCTACCTCCTGACCTGTCGCTGTGGAAAACAATACATCGGTCGTACTATTCGAGCCTTAAAGGTTAGAATAATGGAACATGTGCGATTGATTGAAGGAGGTGACAAATTGCACCCTGTATCTCATCATTTCTCCTGCTGTAGCCAAGGCGGCCTGGGAGGATTCTCCTTTATGGGAATTGAACAAGTTACTTGCTCGATCAGAGGTGGTGTCAAACTGAATGCACTTAATCGACGTGAATTATTTTGGATATTCACCATGAGGACTAGGGTACTATCCGGCCTCAATACAGATTGGGATCTGGGCCCATTTTTGGACAAGTGAATTATTGTCCTTTTTAATAAGTTAATCCTTCATTCCTATACCTCATTGTCAATATCCTATGGCTCTGTATGTGTGTTCATTTAGTGTGAGTTTCTCTTTAGCATACACTTTATGTGTATACATATACATTCCTGATAATGATGCCTTTTTCTGTATTTTTTGAAACATATCTCGTACAAGTGATTTCCCATTGTTAATTATCATAACATTATAAGTCATACTGGATATAATATGAAATATGTAATTATATATCCTGTTGTTCTATTTTCCAATCTCTATTTTTCTATATTTTTTATTTAATCAATTTTTTTATTCTATGGATTATACAATATATCGGTTGTGTTTTCCTGACCATGCAGTGTGTAGAGATGTACCAGTTGGGATCATCGATTAGGGTTGGGTGTAATTAAACTTTATATTAATATACATATAAGTTTTTTAATTGTTTGGTTACGAAAATTAAAATTTAAACTTATTCTTTTCACTCATCCCTTCTCGATGCCTCCTGACCCGCAGCTTCTGTTGCTAAGATTAGGGCTTTACATACATGAACAGATCACACAGTCATAATTCTATACTTACCCTTTTCTATCTAGGAAATATAGTTAAAAACATACGGAATAGATTCGGGTTGTATATTGTGGATTTTTGTTCTGTGGTATCATTTTTTAATCATATTCTATTTGCTTGAATGTATTTTTATATGAACACTCTTTGATTTAACCTACGGTTAGATGTGAATGTTATCCTGTTTATAGGGGGTTGTGCAACTTAGTTTGCGCATGCGCGTGTCGCCGGCCCTATGCGTTACGCAAAGCTCAAGCGCGGTGGTTGGATATGATTGGCGTGATGCAATTGGCTGACGCTTTTTTTTCCCCGCCCCTTGAGTTGCCTCCATTGCCTTGACATATCTGCCCACTACTAGGTACTGCGCAAGCGCATAACCATAGTGGTTGTTATGGATGCCAGGGCTCCGGATTGGTTGCTGGGGGCGGGACCATCGGTTGTTGGTCGGACGCCGATCCCCTCTTGCCACCGGGTGCTGCGCGGCTTGCGGGCTTGTGGGGCTGGCGTGAGCATGTGCGTTTTGCTGGTGTTGTGCAACACAATGCGTGCTGTTGCCGCCAATCTCCCGCCCTGTAAGTAGCCTCCATTATCCCAACGGATCTATTCACAGTCAGACACTGCGCAAGCGCTTAGCCTGAGCTGTTGCTAGACCTGTTTGAACTCCGGATTGGTTGCTAGGGGCGGGACTATCGGTTGCTGAGCCCGCACACTTAGTTTGGTCTCTCGCACATCAGGAGATCATTAGTAATTAGAGAAGGTGTGTTGCTTTTGTGTCATGTTCATTGGTCATTCATTTTTAAATGTCTCTATATATATGTCAATAAAGTTTGTTGTGCATACCTTGACAAAGCGCTCCGAGAAGCGTGAAACGTTGTTGGGGCTTTTTTTGCCCTTTTCTTGTCTTCATGACCATTAAATAATTATTTTTTATTTTTTATGGGAAACGCACTCTCCTGTTTGTTTATTTTTCTATGGACATTTGTTGTAGTGCTCCACCATTCTTCCTTTTTCTCTTATGATACAGGAACCCAGCATGTCTCTGAAGACCTGGTTGACAAAGAATTAGAAAACGGTGGGAGCATTACATAACCTGGCGTCACAAAGCTTCAACGTGCAAGAACCTGAAGGGCATGAGTATTAAATCATTTACCATCATATCTTCTTCCAAGATAAAAAAAATCCGCATTTGAGTTGAGCACATAAAAAATACTTCTATTGTTCTTAGTATTACTTGCATATAACCAATATATAGCATTTCACATTAAGTAGGGCATATGCTTTTCAAAGATGTTGTATGTCATCTGTTATTCCATCCTCTTAGCTCGATGGAATCCTTTCTTCTGATGTTATCCTGTTTTTTCCCTTTCTACGACTTTTTATGCATAGAAAACTCCCTACATCGATATTCTTTTCTAAGCATTATTCAGAATATGATCTTTTACATACTTGATCTACGTGACAAAGTCACACCTGTGAGGATTCGGGGGTCACGGCAGTTGCAGCGTGACCCCGATACCACCTACGTCTCCCACTGCCCCGGGATGTCCTCGCCGCCGGTCCCACCTGGTTCCCGTGGATCTGGGACTTTCCCATCGTCCCGATGGGCCACCACTGCCCCGCAGGCAGCCCGTACTCAGGCGGCTGCCATTTGTCCTGGGCGCGCGCTCTCCGACATTACAGCTTGATCACCTGAGACATTACAGCTTTCAAAACATTGAAACAAACATTTGTCTCAGCTCCCATCCTCCGACACCCGAACACCAATTTTTCATTTACCCTGGAAGTATATGCTTCGGACTGCGGGGCCGGTGCAGTCCTATCCCAGAGATTTTCTCCCCAGGATAAACTCCACCCTTGTGGTTTTTTCTCTGAGAAGTTCTCACCAGCTGAGAGGAACTATGACGTGGGCAATAGGGAACTTTTGGCTGTCAAGTTAGCCCTTCATGAATGGAGGCATTTTCTGGAGGGTCAAAAGAGCCGTTCACGATTCTCACAGACCATACAAATATCTTGTACAGTACATTGAGAGTGCCCGCCGCTTAGGCTCCCGCCAAGCCCGCTGTACGTTATTTTTCTCTAGGTTTAATTATATTTTATCCTACATTCCCGGCACCAAGTATATCAAAGCGGATGCCCTCTTTAGACAGTATTCTTCTGAAGAGAGACCGGAGAAAACTACCGAGACCATCCTTCCCAAGCAAAAGATCCTCGCGGTCGCTGCATTCAAGAATCTTGAAAAAATCCTCAAGTCTCAAAAACACCTTCCTAGAGATCTCGAGGTACCGAAGGACACCTTGTACATAAAGCCCAAGTTTATCCCTGAGATTCTGGATTGGGGGCACGCTTCCTGTTCGGCAGGACATCCGGGATTCAAAAAAACTTTGGACCTCATCTGTTGCACCTTCTGGTGGCCCAATATGGCCAAGACCATCCTTGAATTTACTCGGGCCTGCCCGGTATATGCACGCAATAAGATACCTCATCAGAGACCCCAGGGTCTTCTTATGTCTTTACCCATTCCGGAACGCCCCTGGTCCCACATATCCATGGACTTTATTGGCGAATTGCCTAGGTCGAATGGCATGAACACCATTCTAGTAGTGGTTGATCGGTTTTCCAAGATGGCACATTTCTTTCCTTTCAAAGGAATTCCCTCCTCACCCGCCCTAGCCGATATTTTCTCCAGAGAAATTTTTCGGATCCATGGCATTCCCACATCCATCGTATCAGACAGAGGCTCTCAATTTGTTTCCAGATTCTGGAGGACCTTCACCAGAAGCCTGGGCATTTCTTCTTCCTTTTCTTCAGGATATCACCCTCAATCTAAAGGGCAGACCGAGAGGGTTAATCAATCACTCGAGAAGTATTTGAGGTGCTTCGTCTCAGACTCCCAGGACGACTGGTCGGAATTACTTCCCTGGGCTGAGTATGCCTTTAATTCCTCCAGGAATTAATTCACTCGTGAGACACCTTTCTTTATTAATTATGGATTCCACCTGGCTCGTCTGCCTATTTCCAATATCTCCTCTGGAGTACCAGCATAGATGAACACATCTCCCTCTTACAGGACTCTTGGTCCAGAATTCAATCGGTGCTTCAAAAGGCCTACCAGACTTCGAAACTCCAGGCTGACCGTCGTCGGCGACCTGCACCCAGTTACAAGCCAGGGGATAAGGTTTGGTTGTCTACCAAAAATATCCACCTCAAAACCCCTTCCCCTAAATTGGCACCTAGGTTTCTGGGCCCATTTGCTAACATGGAGCAGGTAAACCCGGTGACCTTCCGCCTTGAATTACCTCAAAGCATGAGAATTCCTAATGTGTTTCACACTTCACTTCTCAAACCATTTATTTCCAGTTCTCTCTTTCCGGACCACACTCTTAGACCAGACCCAGTGATCATACAGGGCAACGAAGAGTACGAGGTCCAAGCCATATTGGATTCCCGCCTCTCGAGAGGTAAGGTTCAATTCTTAGTCCATTGGAAGGCTTTGGACCCGAAGAAAGATCATGGGTATCTCTTAAGGACATTCACGCACCTGGGCTTTTCAAACGCTTCCGAAAAAAGTTCCCATCCAAACCGTGGGAGGCTCGTCCTGAGGCTGACCCTGAAGGGGGGTGGGGGATGTGAGGATTCGGGGGTCACGAAAGTCGCAGCGTGACCTCCCCTTACCTCCTATTGCTCCCGCTGCCATGGGATGTGCTCGCCGCCAGTGCCACCTGGTTTCCATGGATCTGGGGCTTCCCATTCATCCCCGACGGGCCACTGCTGCTCCGCAGGCAGCAGGCTCTCAGGCGGCTGCCATTTGTCCTGGGCGAGCGCTTTCCGACATTACAGAGCGCGCTCCAGGTGAAGATAATTTATTCACTGCTCTGGCAGTGAGACCACACCCCCAACACACATGCAGGCTGTTACTTAGTGCCAAAGCTGCTCACCTGTCTGCCTATCAAGGTAACCAATTCTGGACAGCTCCTCGTGCTCCTCCAGGACTGCCTCCGCTTCCTATTGGGCACCCGCACTATATAATGCCTGTTGTACCACTTTCACATTGCTCGACATAGTCTCTCCTTGTGGATGTCTATTCTGGCTCTCTCTTGTCTTCGCTTATTCAGGTTACGACTCGGCTTGGCGGATTACACTCTCTGGCTCCCGACCCCGGCTCCCTCTTGACTACGCGGCTTCTCACGTCCCTCGATCTCAGCTTGAACCCCGACCTTCTGGATCTCTCCTCTCCCTGACCTTGGCTAACAGCAACTACTACATCTCTTCTTTTACCGATACCGGCAAGTATTGCTACAGCTATTTCCACCTGGCCAGGCAACACCAAAACACCACAGTCTGGACACGCTCCTTCTGCTGCGGGTGAGTGCACATATACGTCCCCACCTCAGTATAAGGGACGGGTCTGGTCTGTGGGCAGCACCGGCGTTGCAACACCTCCTTATCTTTCATATAAGGAGCTCAAACTATTATCAGAAGTTATTTTGTCATAGTCCTCAAATGTTACATATCTTTTTCATTTACAACAGGTGCTGTAATAAATCCAAACAACTTATTAGCTTCAGATATATTCTCAACAACTATTGTAATATTATCTACTGCAGCTCTATATTTTAAATTAGCCACTTACTTTACCATCACAAATAACTAATGACAGCTGTCCTTATAATCCATCATTTACTCAGAATATAAATTCAAATATTCCCCCCTAAAATATGTTATTTAATATAACATAAATAAATCCTACAACAATCACGCACCATTTGTTTCACATTCAAAGATTATGAATACAGTATGCCAAAAGATTATTCTAAAGTAAAGAAATCTCTCTGGAAAAATTTGAAGTCTTGTGTAAATTTCTGTCTATCAATTTTTTCAATTTTATTTCTCCTTTAGTTATTTCTTCCTTTATCTTTGTATAAATACCATAAGGGTGCTATTCATCAGCTGGTTTAGTACATACTGCTAGAGCTGTTGTAATGAATAACAGAGGTTGTGTGGGTTCAACTTCTAATAATGTTAAGTCTGACATACCCCATTCCTCATAAGGTGCCTTGGATTTCTCAACCCAATAAGTCTTTGTGTACTATGAGAAGCCAGAAAAATCATGTCATCCAGTTTGTAGAGTTTATTTCGAAAGTATGTTTCTGGCAGATGGCACAGTGAATATTTTTGTCCCTGTTCTGTCCTGAGCATACACACACACACACACACACACACACACACACACACACACACACACACACACACACACACACACACACACACACACACACACACACACACTGTTGATTAGATATACTACACCATCTTGATTATTTACTTTCTTTCTGGTCATGAATTACTTTGCTACACTCTGATTGAAGATCAGTAACAGCAACACTGCCGAACAGCAAAAACAGCAGTGTTTAAAACATGTCAGAGGAAGAGGCCATGTACTGTAGGAAGCAGAATACACAAATAGAATGAGGATTTGTGTGTTGGAGATGAGAATAATAGTAAGGGATTGTGTAACATCCAACACCATCATGAAACTCAATGATGATGCACCACAACCCCAAACTTCAAAAATGGCCAAGATGCAACTAGTGGCAGTAGCTAGTACATGTCTGTGTCATGATGACTGTCAAATAATAATGTGTTCTTTATAGTTAGAGACCCCGATAGTAATGGAAGATGTCAAGGAGATTGAGCAAGAACAAGTATACCAGAGGAATTTCATTGGTACTGAACCAATTGCATTCAAAGTGAGCATCGAGAGGACAAATGATCTATATTGTCACGTACTTGAGGAAGTGCAACTATAAGGACAAGATCATCTGCTTGCATTGAGGCTGACCACCACCTATCCAAATTGCAAAATAGCTGGGGCTGATGCAGCCTCACATGCTCACCATTCACTCATGTCCACATTTCTTCAAGTACCTCATCCCTACTAACAAAGTGCCCACAGTACACACATTGCACCCACGCACAATGCCAAGCAAACGGATACAATGCTTGTTCAGTGACCCTCCCACTCTGAAGCCTACTTCCTCTCTTTCTTGCTCCCTGGCTTTGTTGTCTCTGGAGTAGTAGTAGTAAATGTGGGGGAAATTGAGGAGGTTCCACAGGCAAGGAGATGGGTGGAGAAGCAATAGAGTCACTTCTCACAGCGGAGGTGAACTGGGCTGCGTGCCTTGGCCTGGTGTGCTGATGAGGAAAAGGAGTTGGTGATCATCTCCTTTGGTGGGAAGTGGTGGCTTTTCCACAATGACATAGAGCAGGATCATTACATCTGGAGACAGGAAGCATAGGTTCGCTGATGCTACATTTTCCTGATGTCATGGTGGTTCGTCGTCATAGTGGCTGCAGAACACTCGTCCCCAAGCGGCCTCCACTTCTGCCCCTTTACACCACTGCACCAAAAGCCAAACAGTATACCACTGTAGTGTCACTCTATGCACTGCTATACTACAGTAGAAGACACCTTCCAACACCAGAAGCCACCTAACTTCTTTCAAAGGTAATTGTTTGGTGTCATACAGTGCTAGAAGGTGTCTGGCATAGCAGTGCTCATTCAATATGTGGTCCTATATGCTTTGTGAGGTAGTATTAAAATATACTCATGCCCTACCTTAACGTCTTTCTACGAAAGTCTATTGAAACAATTCTAATGTGGATATGATTAGTTGGCATGCACAGATCATTTCTGTTTTATTCACTCATTACAAAAAAGGGGGACAATTAGAGCCACATTTGCTAAGTGGGACTATGACATAAGGCCCATTACTTCTGACGCGAGAAGACAGCCTGTTCAATAGAAATATGGCCTATAATGTCAACATATGACCACATTGTACATTTTTTTATTTTAGAAAAATAAATAGGCACTCAAAATAAGTATAGTATGTCTTTAACAGTTTATCAAGAAACTGCATATGCTCAGTGCTATACAGATTGTAAAGAAAATACATCATTTTATTGCACCGCATTAAGCTGCAAATATAGACATCTTAATACATAGACACAATAATCACTTATACAGTATGTAACTATAACCATGGGTGTTATCTATAGATCCTAATTTAGCACTTTTGGGTAGCTGCTGTTATTCATGGTATGCTGGTGCTCTTTTTATTGTAGATTTTACTAGGCTTTAGTCTATTCACTAACTATCTCTTTCTGTTATGTACAGTACAATCCTACTTTGTAATGCACAGATTTTACCACTGAAGACACCTGCAGGGTATAAGCCAAATAATTCACTAATTGAAAAGGAACATGAACATAAAAAGATGTTGCTTTATCTATCTACAAAAAGGGAAACAACAAACAGAAAATGAGTATTTATTTTCCACAGGTTTCATTAAATGTAATAATAACTTTGCGGATCATAATAATTTAGATTTAATTGTTTTGCTTGGCAAGAAGTCATAAATGCTAAATACATAACAGAGGGGATGGTGTACTAAACGTTGCAAATAGTATTTGTGCTATAAGAATTATGCACGGAAATCTCAAATGTATTTGTGCTTGTTTGTGCCTATGTACTAATCCTATGTTCCTCAATGTGTTCCTTAAGAGTCAAAAATAGTTGAAGTCAAATATTTTAGAACCCAGATGAGAATAGTATGTACAAGCAAAAAATGTATCTGTGCCCAAAAAAGTAGAATGTTCATCAAAATTGTCAGCCAAATTGAACCTGGTATAAAGTCTAAATATTTTCATAATTAGCCCAGATCAAAACATTATTTTACATAGCACGGATGTTTAATTATATAGATAAACAAAATGTATGATTTTCATGATATGACTATTTAAAATAATTATGACTAATATCAATAATATTACATTAACAGATTATGTTCACTAATACTATTTATAAATAAAAAATAACACAATTCTGTTTTAATTTAAATTGTATCAATTAGGTGTTCAACATGATGCAATGCATGTAACCTTTTTCAAACAACGAGCTACAGAATGCTTCCTATGTATAAACTTACATAACATCCTTCAAACTGTACATACAGTAGTACAATGCATAAGGTTTATACTACTTTTAGCACTATCGTAACTCCCAGTTAATTTCTTTCTATGATCTTAGTACATAGGCCCCAGAGTGTTTTTCTTCTGCTGCTTTCAGTGATGTGATGTTGTAAATTGACATCCTTCAATTTCCATCAGGAAAATGGCAAATCATGTTTTTTGGTATGTTATACAGAAATGGAAGGAGAACAGTTACTTTACTCACTCATCTACTACTATCTACTGATATATTGTACTGGTCCTTTGAATGGTCAAAGCATAACACTGTCATTGTTTTCAGACATGAACAGATGTGTTCCATACCTAAGGCAACCTTTCCAAATGAGAGTTAATGTGTGTGAAACTGACTGATGTAAAAACTTAATAGCGTTTCACTATTGTCCAGTCAATAACAATCAAAATTGAAAGCAATGCGGTAGCTTCTGGCGAAGATCTTCCACATGACATTTCACTTCATTTTATGTGTTCATTCTGTATTATTATGGGTATGAGGGAACATTTGACAGAAATGCTAAATGACAGTGTAATGTGTTCCTTTGGGAATTTACTTCTAAATTTCATGTCCTAGTAACCCAAATTTCTTACAAAGGAAATAAAAATACTGTTTGTGAGTAGAGTCAGTTTCTTTACATTAAGCTAAAATAAAACCTTTCTGACTAGTAGATACATTACATTTATTAACTTGTATGGAGAGATAATGAATAGATAGATGTAAGTCACAAATTTTGCCCAACCAAAAAAACTATGTAAGTTAACATACTGTAGTAGCATAATATATATCACACAAAAGAAAATTGGCGGCAGGTTTGCTGGTTCAAAATGAGAACTTCCTGGATTTTGAAGCTCATGGAGAATAGAGATGAAGACATACTGCACCGACACACTTTATTCGAGCAAATGCCTGGTTTGTACCTGGCAGAAACCTGGAATCCGCCGCTGCTCACCTCTTGCATGCTTCGTTGCGTTTGCCTTCCCAGCCACGGTTCATGCCTGGCTGACGGGGGCCTGATCTGTTAAATGATAATGAGAATGATTTACTAGGCTGCGATGTTTCGATTGTCCACCAGATGGCATAAACTCATGACTTAAGTAATGTGTGGCCTTTGCAAGTTGTTTCGTTTCCAAAAAAAAGTTACTTTATCCCAGTACAGTATGCTATTGTGTAACTTGTCCTTGAGACTGAAGGAATAGTTGCAAAAAATGTATCAATTTAGGCTTTACATACAGTAATGTATTAAATAAAGACAAAGATCATTTTCACTTACACTATTCTACAGAGACATGAGTGTTCAAGTGGAGCCCGTGTTCCAAAAACCTGACAGAAGTTATGCTTATTTGATATGGGCCGCTATAAATGCAACAGAGGATAAGATGGCAACAGTTGTTCAAATTTATCAGTATTTTATCGAAAATTATGACTTTTACAGATTTTCGCCAACTCCTCATTTGTGGAAGCATGCAATAAGGAAAAGGTTATGTAGTGACCCCTGTTTTCACCGTATTGAGCCCCAATTTGTTGGAGGGTATTGGTGTGTGTCACAGGGTTTTTCCCGTATCTATGATAATGGAGGCGGCAAAAGGCGAAGGGTCGTGTTAAAACGAAATAAGAAGCGACAGTCCCTGCCAAGCAATGCGCCAGAACCAGAACCAGAACCAGCAGCAGCACCAGCTTATCATCATGGTCCCGCCGTCGGTTACAACTCTGAGATGGATTTCGCAGCCAGTTTTGATGAAGCTTGCATGTACCTAAGCGATTTCCCGCTGAC